>NW_027069526.1:471941-575306 GCF_002906115.3 Quercus suber | reverse complement strand
TTTTTATTAAAATCTGAAACAAATTTGTCTTCTCAACTCCCTTACTCCACATTCAACTTTGCCCTTTCATGCCCTTGTGAAATTTGAAACTGCTCAGTAATACCAAGATGTGCCATAAGAAGCCACACATGAGTGAGAAGCTCCCCTCCTTGGGTGAGCTGCTGAGCATGATGATTCCATTGACAATGACTTGCAGCATAAGATAGCATTTCCACCCACACATGACAAATTAATTCCCACTTCTTTGCACTATCCCATTCTTTAGCAGTTGCTAGTGATTGCAAAGATTTAGCAAGTCTACATGCGTCAAATAGTACAGATTTACTTCTGTCTCCTTTCACTTTTGATGGAGGAATTTCAGTATTGACTTGGAGTAACATTGAGCAAGCATTAAGTTTTTGGTGTGTAACCATTTTGCCGACATTGCCTCCACCCAATTTTTGATTCTTTCTTTGAAAAATTCATTAGCCTCGGCGCATGTGTCTCGAAACCTGATTTGTCCGATCCCATTGGGTAGCATGACAGGACACACGACAAGAAGATACAACAAGTAGTTGGATAAGCGCTTGCTAGCTTTACAATGTGGGGTTTTAATTGAACGGTTTTAGACCCTTAAAAAACAACCAGATTGATTAGCTATAGATTTAATTAGCCAAGTTGTTACCTTAGTCATTATTGCAAATTCCAGATCTGTGCAAATCGATGCTTCACCTGATGAAACCAACCATACAGATGTGCTCCACGGCCTCTCGCGATCAAAACCCAGGAACCTGGAATCTAACGACGGCTGAACGCGCCTCCACGCGCTGACAAAGCCTCCGTTTGCTCCTCCCACGCGCCGCCGAAATTCTGGAATTCAGAATGCATTATGGTACACGCGCCGCTCTTTCGGCGTCGTCACCCACCGATCTACAAAACCCAGGAAGCCCGGCAGCCGAAACAAAGACACGCGCCCACACGCGCCGCTAGCGTTTCTGGCATCTCGTTCACGTGCCGGTGGACGTATCACGCTCCTCCACGCGCCGGAAAACTGCTGCTGACGTCATCCGATGACGTCATCTTGCCACGTCAGCACATGCAAGCTTTTGCCACGTCAGCCCTAATCCACGTCATCAGCCACGTCGCTAGCCACGTCAGCAGTGTCGCCTCGTCAGCACCACGTCACCTAGCTGACCGTTGACCCGGACCGACCCGACCCGGACCACCCGGATCTGACCCGTGAGCACTGACCGTTGACTTTGACCAGATTCGTTGACTTTCGTTGACTTTGCGTTGACTTTTGACCAAAAGTTAAAATTTCTGTAATGGCCTATCTTGCTCAGTTTTTCGCGTAGATTCCGATTTTGGACTCCGTTTCTTCATTTGAAGCTCCAAAATTGGTCAATTGGCACATTCTTCATTTTGGTTTCTTCAAAGGCATTCTTCAAGGCATCTCCAAGTGATCTTCTCATGCTTATCCAACCTCAATCCTTCATCGAGCTTCCGCCTTGAGTTTGAGGGAGGGTGTTAGAGATATATATTAGACATATATTAGCCCAATGTAATAGGCTCAAGCCCAGTCCTACTTGTACTAGTAGTCTAGGGTTTAGTCTCCTATATATACACATGTTAGGGTTCATTATAACTGAGGTTATTGTACTACACTCCTACACAATAAAGATGTAGCCCTTAAGGGATTCCTTCGTGGATGTAGGCCGTCAAGGCTGAACCACGTAACCCTCGTGTTCTTGATGTTCCTATTCTATGCTTCCTCTTCCGCATCAACTCTAGCATACACAACATGGTATAACACATTGCGTTTGATAATATTCTCCATTTAACATGGTATCAAAGCTAATATTCAACATGGTATCAGAACTAATATTTAATATGGTATCAGAGCTAATATTTAACATACTGTAAAATTTCTAAATAGTCAAGAGGATTGTTTACTGGCTCCGTATATGAGTTTTCAACTTCTACGGGAAATCTAATTAATTTCTCCAATGAAACCTTGAACCCCTCATCTTTCTTTGAGCTGTATTCCTCCATGTATCTGGCATAATTTGGACCTGGGTCTGGAGGAGAGGGCATAGACTCTCTAAACTTCTCACTGTTTGCAGACCACAGAACCCATACCCTCTGTCCACACTTAACAACCCCAGATAAAAACACTGGAATTGCTAGAATATTTAGTGGAGTATTGGTCCAGGCTTTAAGTAAGACATAGGCAGCTACTACCACTTGGCTAACTAGTGTAAGTAAGTGCCTTCGCCACAACTCATTGTCTTCCAAAGAGTATGCAGTGATAGTGTCCGGGCCACCGAGGTGCAAGAGAAGAAATGGAGCCCAGAATAGTGTAATTACAATGTTTGAATCTAAGGAATGGTCGCAAGAGCTCCGTGCATGGTTGGAAAGCACACTAAGTGAGACATTACAAATTTTGGACTGGGCAAAGTAATTTGGGCCCAAGCAGTAAAGTATTACGTGTATATTATCTAAAAAAATATATATATATATATATTAATAATGGTCTATGCACGAGTTGGTAATACTTCTTAAGATTGTTGATGCTTTCAGTATGATGATACCACATTAGTTTAGGTATTTATTAATTTTTTTAATGGATTTTTAGACCCAGAATATGATATGGAGTTAATTATTTATTTAAGGTCCAATAATGCCAATTGTTTAATTAGGTTTTAACAATTAAAAAATTAAACATAGGTTGTTGCCAAAGCAAATAATAAACACAATATACAAAGAACACGGGATATGATGATGAAGTGGAAAACTCAAGGAAAATGTTTTCAAGAGAAAAACCACTACGAGGAAAGCATCCCCAAATAAGCAATCCAATATAACATAATAATTTTACAATCTAGAAAAAGTATATTGTTTTTGGGCGGGGGNGAGGTGCAAGAGAAGAAATGGAGCCCAGAATAGTGTAATTACAATGTTTGAATCTATGGAATGGTCGCAAGAGCTCCGTGCATGGTTGGAAAGCACACTAAGTGAGACTGTCACAGCCCAGTCTGCTACCATGTAGGTGACCCATAGAAGGATACTGAGCATGTCACTAGCTAAATTCTTCCTCTTTCTGCCTGTCAGGGTGAGAATGGTTTGGATGGCAAGGCTAAGTAGAACGAGAATGCGGATCTCTAAGAGGTTCCAAAATTTGCTCATGCCTGGTGAGATGAGCTGCACCACCTTCATCTTCTCTGTGAAAATCAAACTGCTAAAAACTAGAGAAAAAAAAAAAAAGTATTTTGAGAACATAAACTTATAGGAGAAAAGAAGTTGATTGTTGTTGTTGTTTTTTTTTTTTTTTATTGGGTCATATTCTGCATTAGTATAAAATTTACTCTGTAAAGTAGGTTAATGAATGAAAGGTACATATGAATTGTAAATCTTACTTGTAGCTAACATGGAAGCTCTTCTTTTCTTTCTGTAACTCAAAATGTGCGCTGGTAGACAACAGCTTGGGAGTGGAAATTAGAGCCAGCCCTTTTAGAACCCAATATGAGTATGCATGTGTTTCCGCAACAAACATAATAGGGTCTTGATTATTATAAAAAGAAAAAAATACTTGCAAGTTGTAATACTGATCCTACTAAAATAGTAGTATAGTGCACTGGAAATTCTTGCTAAATAATTGACAGTTTATGTCATATGGTGTTTTACTGTCTACCTTTCAGGACCATATTCAACAAAATGTCGTGCTTCAGTAATGCATTTTATAAGATTCGTGTCTACATGTGATGGGACTCCAATTCAACCTGTATTTGGGGTTTTGATCTGATTCATTTCTCTATATTACCTTTTTTTTTTCTTTTTTTGAGGAACCTCTATATTGACTTGATTGTATAATAAATACAGCAGCACTAGGATTTCGCTTCCGCGTTCAAATTTGAAACAACAAAATTTTATGAAAGATCCAACTGGGGGGGGGAGAGAGATTCTAGAGTAGCATCTTTGCTGGACCATGACTGAGGAATGTACAGCCTAGTTAAATGGCCATGGGCTAGTAAACCCAAGAGGGCTCGGGAGAGGAGCTTGGATAATGACCTGAATTGCTTGATGAAGTCCCTCGAACGTGGACCTCCCGAAGTGGACAAGATGTATCCCACCCCTAGTTGGGAAGCAAGAATCGAGGGAAGCAATAGTAGCAAGTGTGGGTGAAGAGGGGAAGAGGGAAACTTCCCAGGGAAGCATCCATTGCCTCCTCATTTAATACCCTGCAACTACTATATCAGTTGCATTAATGCATGAGTGATACTTGAACAGTGTCCAAACAACCTGTAGTTCACTTAGCACTTCCTCCAAAGGTGGGATGCGACAAATATTTAAGGGAGATTGACCACCCTCCATGTGGAGGATCAAGATTAATATTAAAAGGAAACCATTATAAGAGGAGGAAGGATCTTGGTGAATAGGGATCAGAATGTAGAGATTAGAGAGAGAAACACTTAAATTTGTAAGATCTAAAGTGTAACAATTCTCCTCGACTAACTAAGGAAACATCAATATACTCATTTACACTATTTTTACTTGTTAAATTTTACTTCTTTCCATTTGGACCCTTTACTCTGACTTCAACCCATTAGATAGGGAGCCTAAGTGTTAGTCTGCTATTCTCATCTCTACAAATTAGTTATAGTGGGATCACATCCAAAGCCCATTTTTCCTTCTTGGACCTTTTTCAATTGTTTTTGCCCAATACACATATAATCTTTGACTCTATTCAATAGATGGACTTTCTATAAAAACCTTCCACAACCTCAAACCTTTGCACTATTCAATTATATAGATGTTGCACAAATAATTTACCCATGTTACATGACTAGAACCTCCGACCAACTCCAAGAAACTTTCAAAGATTTCATTGACCGCAATAACACTAGGCTCATGTGATTCCAACTTGATCACACAATTACACCAACACCATCTTGAATATCTCTCTATTTGTACTCATACGTTGTATGAAAATAAGCTTGGTTGATTCCTCTCTGAGGTTCCTGGCAATAGCCTCTCTCAGCAATTAATGACACATCAACCTTGATTCTTGATCAAAGGGCAATTGAGCTTTGATTAATAGAAGGATAGTCCAATTAATCAAAGGGCAATTAAGCTTTAATTAATTAATGACACATCAACCTTAAACAAATTATTTAACCTAATTTATTAACCAAGTGATTACTTAGATTAATTTTCAGATCTAGGTTAAACACAAATAAATTATATCATGCAAAGATGCGGAAAAGTAAATAACACTACGATATGATGACTTAGGAAAATCAATGAAGCTAACCGTTTAAAGGTAAAAACCTAGGGAGGATTTAACCTAACTATTCTCAAGGTAAACCAAATTCACTACAAGAGAATTGAAGTTTTTACAAAAGATTTAATCCTAAATCTAATGCTACCCCATGTAGTAACTTACTGACACGACCAGGTGCAAGCTTCGAATCCAGAGACTTCTTCTCTTCTTGGATTTACACCAACACAAGCCGTCTTGCTTGTGACTTTGAGATCCCATTCAAAGGTTTCAGATCACCTTCACTTGTTGATCTTGATGCAGCAACTATGTTCTATCAATGCTTGATTGTAGTTTTGGCTCCAGTAGATTCTTGTGTAGTTAGAAGGTACCAAACCTCTCAAATCTCACAAAGAGTAACACACAAGTCTTCTTCAGCAGCCTCAAAACGTGGCTAGGGTTTCCCTTTTATATTTGGAGAAGTTTAGATGAAACCATAAACATTTTTGCAGGCTTTAGGCCTGCTTAAATATTCTGTAGAAACTGTGCCTGCGATTTTCGATCGATCGAGCCTAATTCTTGATCGGTCGAGAAAGGCAAAACTTCACTTTTCTTTTTTGCAATCAGCTAGACTTCAAAACTTGAAACAACCTTATTTAAGCATTGCCTAAACACCTAGACTAGACATGTTTTGTTCTCGATTTGCCAACACAATACAACCATGATTCTAAATATTTAATTCTATATCTTTAGAACCAGAATCTCACAAATCTCATAAAAGTAACTCACAAGACTCTCTAGGTCATCTGAAACGTGATTTAGGGTTATCCTTTTATACCTAGTAGTGTTGGACACAAACCCTAAACGTTTTGCAGGCTTACGGGCCTGATTTAAAATTTGCAGAATTCAGATTTCGTTCGATCGAGCCTGTCTCTCGATCGGTCGAGCCTTGCAATTTCTAAATTCTTTTTTCTATAGCTTGACTGTTCTTGAATCTTGAGTTGAACTAATCTTAAGGAATGTCTAACACTTGTTCTAAGATATGAAAATCTTAAACTAGACATGTTTTAGTTCTCGATCAGTTTGCCAACTTACATAAATTAAAACCTAAACATTTATTTGTAAATATTTTCAACCTAACAATCCTTTTTACAAGTATATATTTCTAGAGTCATTGTGCAACAAACTATATTATCAGTTGGTGTCTTTTGTAAAAAAATTATTTTCTCCAATATTAAATGTTTCATCATTTTCAAAAATATTAAGATATTCTAGCTATTTAATTCCACTTTATTTAGCAAAAAATCTTGGTCTAAAATGTGTAAGTAAAAAATTAAAACAAATTTTTTTAAAACATTTAACTTGACACTCTCTCACTCACTACCCTTACAAAATGATTGATTAAATTCAACCTTACAATCTTCCATGTTAACAACTCATAAGCATAATGCTTATAATTACAAATTTACAACTTGAGAGAGAGATAGATTTTAAGGAGTACAAAAAGTATATATTTTAAGTTTATGCACTTTAGATTCAAAATTCACTAATGATACAGACTTTTAGACTTTTTCTTTTACTTTAGTTTTGTTTTGTGCTATGTAGACTTAGTGTTAGTAACTTAATCCTAGTATTTAACTCTACTACTTAGTATTTGACTTAGTGTTAGGAATTTAGCAGTGTAGACATGTAGTTGTAAATGATTTTTCCTTTTGTATTTTTTTCCTCTACTACATAGTATTTAACTTAGTGTTAGATGTTTAGTAGTATAGATGTATAGTTGTAAATGCTTTTGCCTTTTGTATTTTTTTCCTCTACTGCTTAGTATTTAACTTAGTGTTAGACGTTTAGTAGAATAGACATGTAGTTGTAGATACTTTTGCCTTTTGTAAATTTTTTTTTCCTTTTAATTAATTTTTTTTTTAGAAATGGGGGTATGCCCAATACCACTGGTGGCTACTAAATGGCTGAATAGTGTCAATGTAGTGCCTTGTGTCTTTATGTCTATGCACCTAGCACCTTAGCATGTAGTCTAAATATTTTATAGAAAAAAAAAGGTTTAAAAATCAAGTTGGCTCATGGGTTAGTCGGGTCGGGTTGGCCCACAAAAAATGGGCCGGCCACAGGTTGGCCCATTTTTTATTCAAGCCAAAAAATTCGGGTTTGGGCAGGTTTGGGTTGAGTCAGTAAATTTTGGCGCGTTTTGCCGTGTCTATGTAAAAGCCATATTTTACAACCGTTATTAGATACACAGAGAGACATAGAGAGAGACACACTTAACAAGAGCTACTGTGACTTTTTGTGGTCCTTAGGGTTTTGTACTAAGCTGCTTCCAGATCTTCAAGCATGGATTGAGGAACTCTGCCAAATAACAAGAATCAACTATTGCTGCGGTGTTAGTCAACTTGAGAAATTGAATTATTTAATTGGGGTCAATCTATAACCCAATATAGAATATAATGTTGCTAGAAAGAAACGCTCAAGTGAGTGCTTGAAGTAGTGAATGAGAGGTTCACATGTAACGTCAAAGTCTACTATTGAAGCATTTGTAGATTTGAAACTACATTAGGTAGCGTTATTACAGTGAACTTATTAATGGATATTTATATTATGCTAAATCCTAAACTAGTACAAATTGCAATACAATTAGAACCAGGATTTGTTAGTTATACACTAAGTAAAATTGACCTCTAGCCTTAACTAGAATGAGCTTTAGGGTCTGTTTGGATACAGTTGAAAACTGAAAACTGAAAACACTGTGGTAAAATAATTTTTAGATGTGTGAATAGTACTGTGGGACCCATTTTTAATGAAAAAGTTGTTGAAAAGTGAAATTTGTGGGTCCATGAACAGTACACGAGTGCACTGTTTATGGACAAAAGGTCAACAAGTGTGGCTATTGTTTATTGAACAGTAGCCACACAGTAGCTGCGTTACTCCCTCACACGCTTGAAAAAAAAAAAAAAAAAGCGAAAGCTGAAATACAGACGCAGCTATAATCTGAATCCAAACGCTCACTTAATATTTTGAATGATAGTTATTAGTTTACCATATTTCAATAGTTTAAACTTTTGGAAAAATCTCTAATTTAACAGGGTATCAGAGTACGAAGTCATGAATTCGATCCTTATATCTTTCACTCTAACTCTTATATTGAAAATCCCACGTATTGGGTTTCACCAATTAAAATAGAGTTTTCCTATTAAAACGGAGATTAATCCCACATGTAAGGGGGAATGTTCTAAGTATGTGTCTAAATGATTAAATTTAAGATTCCCAGTAACTTGAACGTTTGCAAAAATTGGTAATTTAACTGTTTACGTAGTATTATTAATATAAGATTTACATTATAAACTAAACAGTTGGTAATTTAATAGTTTACATTGTACTATTGATTTAAGATTTACATAATAAACTTTTTATTATTTTATTTTTTTATGAACGATTTACATAATAAACTAAACAAATGTGTAAAATATTGTACACATTTGCAAAAAATGTATAATATTATACACATTTGTTTAGCCTATAATGTAAATTTTATTATGTTTAACTGATTGAATGGTTTACTGTGGCTTATTATGTGGGCTAGGTGGGCCAACTAGATTTACAATCAACCATTGAAAGTTTATACAATAACCCGAAGCCTATTTCGGGTCAAACTCATATTAGATTTAACAAAAATGCCTGAGACCCTTCCTTGTTCTAACTATTGAATTTAAATATTTAAAAAAAAAAAAATGCTTTCTTTTATTGGCACAAAAGAAATTTTGAGTTGAGATAAAACCACACCTCCATCATTCATTCCCACACTTGTTTATTCTCCTTAGCTTTGCCATGGATTCTGCTCAACTTTATTATACTTGTTCTTCGTTCAGATTATTCTTCAAGATTCAGTAATGACCACCTTTTGAACCACGTAATGGCCTCTTTGTTTTCATTAAAGCCACTGTGAACTTTGAAGAATTTCAGCGTGGCTTCGTGAGCAAACATGGCCACTTTGTAATTTCTAAGCAATTTTATGCCCATGTTGTACCTGGTGTCAGTCAATTGTTTCATGCTCATGTTCGTCCTCGACTCCGTTTTTTTTCCATTCTATATTTATCCATAGTCCTTGGGCTTGCGTACTTGGCTATCATCTTTTTTAGTTACAGAAGGTTTCGACCATTGAAAGATCAGTACAAGTTACTTAGAGTTGAAAAGAAGTTTATGAATGCTCTCATAAAAGATATTGAATACGTTTCAGATCTGGGGAAAAAAATAGATAAGAAAGCCCATCAACTTTGGGATTCACAACAGAGACCAGGAGCGACTGTACAACTGAGTGATGTTGAGAAAGAATGGATAAGTGCAATCGAAGCGGTGGTTCGCAAGGCAAAGTCTTGCTGTCAAAACTACCAGAGACTGAGTCGAAGAAGACAATTTCCGAGGTGGGTTTATTCCGTTTTTATGAAATTCAGAAAAATCAGTGGCCTCCGCACTGAAATAGATGCTGTGAACGATGAGATGTATGATCATCTTTTCAGGAAATATTATGAGATCTATCGATCGCTTGAGGGGTCAAGGTCTAATGTTAGAAGCCTGCTGGACAGACCACTAGTAGAACAAAACTTTTATACTTAATGTTAAATTACCAATTGTCTCAAAAGCTTAAACTATTAGGAAATGATGAATTTAATCATTTAACCATAATTCTAACACTCTCCCTCACTTGTGGGCCTAAACTTTCCCTTTATAAGTGGGGGCCTAACAAGTAGGAATTTAACATTTTAAATGGAAAGGTAGAGTAAAATCAGGGATCGAACTCAGAATCTCCTACCCTGATATCATATTAAATTACCGATTATCCCAAAAGCTTAAGTTATTAGGAAATGGTGAATTTAATCATTTAACCATAATTCTAACACTTAATAATCGAGCTCTACTACAGCCACCAACTCGTTCTATTGAAGAGAAATTGAAGGACCTAATCCATGGAAAGCCAGATTTAGTACGTGACAAGAAAGATGACATACGGTTCAACATAGAATTTCCGCTGAAGCAACTGCTTGCTTCAGAATGGAAACTAAAACGGAGAAGGCCTGGGTGAAGCTTGTGGAGGAGACCATACTTGAACTACTACAAGACAAGGATGGCATACTTAAAATAGCAAATCGAATGAGCTGGATTTTTTATATTGGTAATTGAATAGCAAGGCGTAAGCTCAAGAAGAGCTATGAGTACTATGACAGAGTGTTATGGCTCCCTCTTCTACATAAGAACATATGTGACTACAAATTTATTAGGAGAGATCCATTGAAATTTGTCCATCGGTCCCAGGAAAAGCAAATGTTTTCATCTCAGGCCACACCAAGCAATGACGATGGTGTTTCTTCTTGAAAGTTCAATATGGGTATGAAACACCCTTGAACGTTTAGACCCCCAGATACAAAATATCAATTCAAGCTTTATATCAAACAATTAATGTGCGGAATATGATAACAAACTTATAACAGAATTGATAAAACAATCTAAATCAAATATAAACACATCCACAGCAGTAAATATAAGGCAAAGATAAAGGAAAGAGAGATGCAAACACACGGACAACACACGATGTGTTATCGAAGAGGAAACCGAAGTCCTCGGCGTAAAACCTCTCCGCCGCCCTCCAAGCGGTGATAAAATCCACTAAAGAATATAGTTGAGATACATGAACAGCAGAAGACTCTCCAAGCCTAAACTACCCAAGTACCTAAGCCCTCCAAGCTTCTTGCTCCAACGAGGTTACGCCGAACCTATTTCTTCTTTAGCTTGCCGGATTCCGCTACTTGACCATAGCATCAACTAATGTATATTGGTTCCTTCCCAAACTGCTTCCCTAAACACCAAATGGACCTTCTCACAGACGTGGGTGTGGTGAGATAAGAGTTTGGTAAATGACCTCTCAAGGGTATGAAAATGGAGAGGAAGAGAGTAGAGGAATTTGTAGAGTCTCTTTAGATGAAGATTGGGGATGAGGCAATCTTGTTTTTCTCTAGGGTTTTCTCTCACAAAATTCTCTCTAGAAGCTCTCTCAATATGATGGGTATAAGGGTGTATATATAGTAGGGTGAGAAGAGAATGCAAAACGTCAGTTTTTTCCAAACAGGACAAGTTGGCGACTTGGTCTCGCAGCTTGTCCAAGTCGCGAGTTCAAGTCGTGACGTAACAGCCTGGCCAGTCTGGAACTTTTGTCCTGTAGCATGACAGCTGGTGCGACCCTTCAGCTTCCTAGTGTGCCTTTCACGTGCCAGCTTTTGGCGGCTTGCCAGTCGCAATCCACCCGCGAGCCCTAGCCGCGAACCTCTGTTTTTCTTGCACACTCTTGAGTTTTTCTTCACAACTTCTCACATACTACCCTTACAATTTTCCCGCCTAAATACAGGGTTACTAAGTGCTAAATTACAAGCAAATTGGTCACGAAATAAAGCCAATTAGATGGTTGATTAAATTCAACCTTACAATCTCCCCCTTTGGCTATTCCGTGACAAAACCCTACAACAGACTCTAGACTTAAACGTGAGTTGGGAACAGTTGGAAAACTCACTCACACCTAACTCTAGATTCTATAAAACTCTTGAATATATGAATAAGTAACTCCTGAAACACAATAACATAGCAATATCATTGTATGCAGAAAACTTAATATGCATATGGAGCAAAATAAGCATGATTAAGCAAAAATGAACATAAGTATAAAAGCAATAATTCAAGGCAAGATCAACACCAGTAGTCACTTAAGCAAAAGTGATTACTATGTTCATTCACACAAGGAATGAACATCTGGACATGCAAAAATGATAAACTCAATTGAAGAGTATCATTTGCAAGTCCAACACTCAACCAATGCATAAAAACATATATGCATCTAGGAACAATCCTACACGGGCACAAGAGTGTTGTACTTAAGATAATGCAAGGCATTAACAAGTACCAAAACACAAAGCACAAAGGCTGCATATGCAAAGTTTTGCAAATACATGGCACAAACCATAAAAACCTACAAACAAGTGTATAAGAACAAGAAAACAACCCTCAAAACTTACAAAAGCAACAATGGGTACAAACCTAACAAAAAGAGCTTAAAGCTGAATAACATCATACTATATAAGTAAACACCAAAGATTCACAAGTGTATCAAACTTAAAACACAAATATTTAAAATAGACTAAAAACCAGTGTTTCAAACTTAAAGAAAACACATATTTAAACTCCCCCTCAAAATGAGCAGTCCCCCTCAAGAGCTGCCTCAAAAGTTCTCCCCCTTTTTTACTAGAATGGCCAAAGGGTCAGTGATCCTGGTTGGTATGAATGCTGTCAAACTTGGCAGAGAGAACATCAAGCTGGTCCTGCATTGCTGTCATCCTCTCTGTCTGTTGATTCTGAACATCGCGGATTGTATCAAGTCTCTCCAGGATGATCTGGAAGGTATCAGGAGGTACAGGTGATGAGGTAGAAGGTCTGCTCCTCTTGACTCTTACTCTAGGTGTGGAAACTGGTCCTGCCCCTTCTGCTTCAGTCTCCATAGGATCACCTTCTTTGTGGACACCCTCTTCTTCTTCACCTGGAAGACGACTTTGTATCCGTATTAGAGTAAATCTGTTGATGGCTGATAGAGGAGGCATGGGACTGATATCTTGTGGGATTACAACACCCTTTTCCTTGAAAATTCTCATGAGAAGACTTGGAAACACCAGCTTGGGCCTCAAGGTGGTTTTAGTTTCATCCATTATAGTATCAAAAATGTGGGAACTGATGTCAATAAAGGTGTTTTCCTTAAGATCCATAAGAAAGATGGCTCTGGCATTCGTCAATGTAGTCATCTTCCTTATAGAGTACAGATTGTACATCATTATTGTTGTTAAACATCTCATGTCTTTAGGAAAGTCAGAAGTGTTGAGACATCTCTTTTCTAAAACCCCACCAATCTTTTTCTGGACAGTTTCTAAAGAGACCATTCTGTCCTTGTAGTTAGTGAATTCATAATCTTCTAACCCCTCCAGTCCTAAAACCTTATCAATGTCATGAGCATCCAAGGTAAACTCCTTTCTCCTCACCCAACAACTCAACTCCTCCTCCTTTATCACAACATTTGCATAGAATCCTCTGATTAGTGGTTCACACACTAAAGGTAAGTCACCCAGAAGTTTCTCCCAGCCTCTTCCTTCAAAGCATTTTGGAATGAATGTATCCCTCAAGTCATGTAAATCCACAAATCTCTCCTGGATAATTGTTCCTTTTACGAAGGAATCTTTGTATCTCTCAAAATGCTTGACTGATCTAAACAGGTTGCTATCCATTTTCAATCTTTTATCAGCCTTCTTAGCAGGAGTCTTCTTCTTAGAGGATATGGAAGCCATCTGTAAACACTCAGAAAAGTTCACAACAAGGGCACAACACAATATATGGAAGAATACTCACATAATTAGTAACCATGTAGTTATAAGGAAGAACAGAGTGTTGGGCAAAACACAAACCAAGAATAGTTGATACCAAAGAAATAAAACATCACATAATAAACACAGATTAAATAAGTTCTGTTTGTAAAGATGAAACTTTCAAACAGACAGATGAAAGCAAATGTCACTAATACTTGACCAATTGAGCATGGAATGTGCAAGAGAATCCCTAAAGGCAGAGTCACACTCAAGATGTGGTAATACACACACAGAACAGATTGAACCACATAAACAAAAGGACATACACATGGCAAACTCAAAATTCATTTAGGGAAACATCACAAAGATACCAAAAACCGTATACCCAAAGGATATAAACATTCAAATATCAAATTTCAGATCATGAATGAGAAGATGAAAGCATGAAAATCCATAATGGAGCAAACTCAAGAAAGTAGTCATAACCAAGAGGGAACAAACCAAACCATCAAAACAACATTTTTAAGCATAAATGTTTAGAAAACCCAAATAACAATCCAAACAGTAAAACACATAGATTCAAGAATATTTTACAAAAAAACATGAAATTGGAGTGAAAAACAAGAAAACCCATACCTTTTTCTTGAAGATATATGCAGAAATGATGCAGAGATGAAGGATTTTTCAGTGAGAAACGAAAGCTTTGAGAGAAAGTGTGAAGAAGATAATGAACAGTCACTGAAAATCGAGGGAAAACTGAAAAGCAATTTTAAAAACTGTCTTTAAAAACGCAAAACACGCGTTTTTCGCGACTTAACCAAGTCGCCAGGGCAAGCCGCGAAACACTGTGAAGGTAAGATTCTAGAAAAATCTTCTAAGTGTTTTTCGCGACTGGAAGGTTTAGCCGCGAAGGAGTTGCGAGCTGAGCCGCGAAAATCTCTAAGTAACCCTCGCGATTGGACTTTCCACCCGCGAACAAGCCGCCAAAAATGAGCCGCGAATAGAGCAAAAACTCAAACTTTAAAAATTTTCTAAGTCTTTTTCGCGACTAGAGTACTAACTCGCCAGTAAGCCGCAAAAAATCTCTGATTGAGCTTGCGACTGGGGCTTGCGACTGAGCTAACCCGCGACTTAGTCGCCAAAACAGGGCAACACTAGTTTTTGAAAAAATTTCACATTTTTGTAAAAGCAACAAAACAAAACACTCAAAAATCTTTTTGTGTTTGACCAACAAAGATTGAGCATGTGAAAACACATTTAATCAAGTACAATCACACAAATGAATATGGCATTCATTGAACATAGACTTGTGTGTTGTGTGTGGATATAAAAAATGAGATAGTCCTTAGTCCAATGTGAAGCTTCAATGATCAATTCAATCAAGGCATACACAACTAGCACTAGATAATGTGACCTATCTCAATTATAGAAGCATGCATATATGACCTCCCACAAGAACTTGATAACAATTCTTTGAATAAAATCTTTTTGTGTTTGACCAACAAAGATTGAGCATGTGAAAACACATTTAATCAAGTACAATCACACAAATGAATATGGCATTCATTGAACATAGACTTGTGTGTTGTGTGTGGATATAAAAAATGAGATAGTCCTTAGTCCAATGTGAAGCTTCAATGATCAATTCAATCAAGGCATACACAACTAGCACTAGATAATGTGACCTATCTCAATTATAGAAGCATGCATATATGACCTCCCACAAGAACTTGATAACAATTCTTTGAAACTTTTCATTTGGCTCCATATTCAACATACCATTTGCCATTTTTGAGCAAAGAAACTCTCATTGTGAGATAGATGCCTGAAATTTTTTATATTTCAATTAATGAGTTAGCCTTTGGCTTTTTGTGCATCTTTCATACATTTTATTTTGGTCGCTTTCCCTTTTTTCTAGTCAAATACTAGTATGTGCGACAGGCTTTTGCAGCTCTATATCTCTTTTCATTTGGAGATTTACATTTAGAGAGCTCTTTTAAAGCATAAAAATAAAGAGTGGGAAGATATATAGGCATGAGTCTATGCATGTCTCAAGATCAACAAAACCATTCACTAATCATTCATGACAAGGTTGAAGATTTATTTACAACAATCACATAGATTTCAGAATTTCTTCCACAATGATATGAGTGCATGAGAGACAAGCTAAGCTCGTTAAATGCACAGAGCCATTAGTACAAAGGTACAGGGCTAAACATGCTTTGAGACAGAAACTCAACAAAGTGATCAAACTTTTTGGATTTTAAACTTTTTATGTGTTTTAGGATTTTTGACACAAAAGCAGTAGAAGAATGATCAAAAACAAGAAAGATGTAAAAGCATTTTAAACACAAATAAAACAGATACTCAAAAACACAACGCAAATAACCAATCATCTCCACAAAGCATAGGAAGAATTGATGCATGGACATGTTATAATGCTTATGCATGAGTACCCTTTGTCACCCACACGTCACATGCGTTTAGGGTGATATCCTTGACGGATCGGGTACGAGAGTTAGGACTTTCAAACCTCCTGTTGAAGCTCTCCAAGCAGTTGGTGAAGGCACCGATCATCTTCATCACGTCCGTCATTCCTAGATCATTGTTTTGACTTCTTGGTTTCTCACAACCCTAAGACCTCTTGTCATTCCTTCTTCCTTGTGACCGAGGTGCGCTTGCATTGTTGTCTGCTCTCAGCTTTTGATAGTTTGGTCTAGTATGCCCTCGCAATCTGTAATAGTGACACACATACTCAGTTCTAATTGTGGTCTTGAGAGAGATCTTGCTCTGGTTTCGTGTCTGCCCATAGATTGATTTCGGGGCTTATTCACCATCTGTTGCTCACACACATTCTTCTTCTCAGCCTTAACATTCTCAGGGATGGTTTCTTCTATAGCAGGCTCTATGGCCTTCACAAATTTCACTTTTTTGGTAGCTTTGGCTGATGAGCTACTTCCTTCGGTATACCCTAATCCGAACTTATCTGAGAAATGTTTTTGAGATGAGATAACATCTTCCAGCTTTCTGGAGGACACCCTTTCAATCTTGGCTTGCGCTTGCACCATCTCTTGCTCAAGGAATCTTACTTTGGCGTAAGCTTCCGATAACTCTCCATTTAGTGTCTCAATCTCACATTTAGCCTCTTTATATCTAGCCAGTAGACTTTTGTAGTCCTCTTCAGCCCTTTTCATCTTCTTTACAGCCGCCTTTGCAACCCTTGCATACTCACCTGATTTCTCAAGGAGTAAAGTGTAATTCTCTTGAATACTCAATGTACCTTCATCCTCTTCAGCTTCCGATTCTTCAACACCTCCAATAGACTCCAAGTCAGAATGTTCACCAAGTGCCTTCACAAGTGTATCCAAGTCATCTGAGGATTCCACATGAGCAATGGTCATGAATGCGGAGAAATTTCCTTCTCCATCACAGCTCTCGTCAGAATCAGAATTTGATGAGTCCGAATCACTTAAAGTAGTGGCATAGACCTTTCCCTTCGACTTCAAGTAGTTTGGACATTCCTTTTTAAAATGCCCATGCCCATTACATTCAAAACATGTAATTCCTTGTGAGGATTGGGAATCTTTACCATCTTTTCTTCAGAAGTCTTTCTTCTCTTTTTCGACACTCTGAAATTTTCTTTTGTCACCAAATTTTCCACTATTCTTGAGCTTTAGAAATTTCCGGAAGTTCTTTACAAGATACGCCACATCTTTATCTACCGTATCCTCTTCTGAAGATTCATGAGACACTATCCTCTCATCAATTGTCTTAAGAGCAAGGGATTTGCTCTTCTTCGCTGAAGGAAGAGACAACTCATATGTCTGTAGAGATCCAACCAGCTCTTGAACCTTGATTTTGCCAAGATCTTTACTCTCTTCAATGGCTATAACTTTGGCACGAAAACTTTCTGGTAGTGACCGAAGGATCTTCCTTACAACTTTAGACTCCTCTGTCTTTTCCCCCAAATTAAATTTGCCGATGACCACCTCGTTTAGCTTACTATAAAAAGAGTCAAAGGACTTATCCTCATCCATTTTTAGCTGCTCAAAGCGAGTGGTCAGCATCTGAAGTTTGGTGTCTTTCACCTTCTTGGTTCCTTCATAGGTCTTCTCCAGAATCTCCCATGCTTCCTTAGCAACAGTAATATGTGAAATCCTGTAAAATTCTTCTAGAGAGATACCACAGAAAATGACATTCAATGCTTTACTGTTTGCATTAGCTGCCGCAAGAGCTGCCTTGTCCCAAGTGGATTTGGCATCCACTAGCTTTGTCCATCCTATATCAACTGCATCCCACACAACCTCATCCATAGAACACAAAAACGCCCTCATTCGGACTTTCCAAAAAGCATAGTTATTACTATCAAAAAATGATGGAGCAGTGAGAGATTGAAACCTATCCATCTCAACAAGGGGTCAAGGATCACACTTAGGTATTAAAACCACAACAAGTGTACCCGCTCTGATACTAATTGAAAGTTCAATATGGGTATGAAACACCCTTGAACGTTTAGACCCCCAGATACAAAATACCAATTCAAGCTTTATATTAAACAATTAATGTGCGGAATTTGATAACAAGCTTATAACAGAATTGATAAAACAATTTAAGCCAAATATAAACACATCCACAGCAGTAAATATAAGGCAAAGATAAAGGAAAGAGAGATGCAAACACACGGACAACACACGATGTGTTATCGAAGAGGAAACCAAAGTCCTCAGCGTAAAACCTCTCCGCCGCCCTCCAAGCGGTGATAAAATCCACTAAAGAATATAGTTGGGATACATGAACAGCAGAAGACCCTCCAAGCCTAATCTACCCAAGTACCTAAGCCCTCCAAGCTTCTTGTTCCAACGAGGTTACGCCGAACCTGTTTCTTCTTTAGCTTGCCGGATTCCGCTACTTGACCATAGCATTAATCAATGTATATTGGTTCCTTCCCAAACTGCTTCCCTAAACACCAAATGGACCTTCTCACAGACGTGGGTGTGGTGAGATAAGGGTTTAGTAAATGACCTCTCAAGGGTATGACAATGGAGAGGAAGAGAGTAGAGGAATTTGTAGAGTCTCTTTAGATAAAGATTGGGGATGAGGCAATCTTGTTTTTCTCTAGGGTTTTCTCTCACAAAATTCTCTCTGGAAGCTCTCTCAATATGATGGGTATAAGGGTGTATATATAGTAGGGTGAGAAGGGAATGCAAAACGTCAGTTTTTGCCAAACAGGGCAAGTTGGCGACTTGGTCTCGCGGCTTGTCCAAGTCACGAGTTCAAGTTGCGACGTAACGGCCTGGCCAGTCTGGAACTTTTATCCTGTAGCGTGACAGCTGGCGCGACCCTTCAGCTTCCCAGTGTGCCTCTCACGTGCCAGCTTTTGACGGCTTGCCAGTTGCGATCCACCTGCTAGCCCTAGCCACGAACCTCTGTTTTTCTTGCACACTCTTGAACTTTTCTTCATAACTTCTCACACACTACCCTTACAATTTTTCCACCTAAATACAGGGTTGCTAAGTGCTAAATTACAGGCAAATTGATTACAGAATAAAGCCAATTAGATGGTTGATTAAATTCAACCTTACACTTCTCTTTTGAACAACTTTCACAATCAGCTCAGTCAGGGGCAAGCCATGGATGAGTTCACACAACTACAAAGTCGTTTAAAGGATGCACACAAACTTCTCATGAATGCAAAAGCAATCGAAGGCATAAAGCATTCAAGAATGGCTTGTACGAATCAACTGAAGGAAATTATTAAAGATGCTGGAAAATCATTGAAATCCCATGGAGAAAGTTCATGCTCGAAATGGAGTGAAAATCAAAAGGAGACAGAGTCTCAGACAAAGTTCAAAGAAATTGGAAGATTTAAAACAACACTCAGAATTCTCGAGATTTACGTAACAATATTTCGCGTTGAACAGAGGAGAGAGAGGAACTCGGTAGTTGGCATGGATGAAGATGAAGGGCATTGGTAAGACAACACTGCAGATGGTTTTTAACCATAGTGCTATTCAGAACCATTTTTAATCCAGATACTGGGTGCCTCTAACTGATAGAGTGGATGAGGAAAAGAATGTACTCCTGAAAAGTTTAGGACAGAAGGTCATGCCTACATGTAAAAGGAGGTGAAAGCTCTCTCTGAATAAAACTCTTTGTTTTATTGAAGAAGACCAAGCAATACAACTTTCTAGAATGAATAAAGTACAATCGCCTAGCTCTATATATACAAAAACTATCTTATACAATTAAAGAATAAAAAAATAATCTCCACTTTTGAAGGGAAAAGTGGTTACAAGCTTATACTACAACTACTTATGATTACAAGAATTTATATCACAGCCTTTATCTCCCTAAACCACGTGGCAACAATTCCTCATAACTGTGTATAAACAAGTCATGGTAAGGTATGGCTTCTATTGTCTCCATTAAGTAGTTCATGTCCATTACCTCATGCTCTGCCTTTGGGATCGTGGTCTTGCCTTTCACTGCACTGGTATCAATTTTGGACTTATCTTCCACAGCACTAGCATCACTAGCATTGAGATTGATCTCATCAAATTTAACACCCCCCCCCCCCTCAAGAGCAAAGCTCTTGCTGCTTGGTCATCCACAATATACTCTGGATATTCAACTTGATGAGAAAAAATATTAATCAATCCCAATTTCTTAACCATTCTAACATAGTTGTCGACACCAAGTGCCTTAGTAAAAATATCTGTCAATTGATTCTTGGATGCAACATGGAAAGTCTTAATTATACCATCTAAAACTCTATTTCTAACTATGTGACAATATGCATCTATGTGTTTTGACCTCTCATGGAACACTGGATTTGCTGCTATATGCAACACTGCCTGGTTGTCACAGTAAAGCAAAACTGACTTCTTATGCTTCACTTGCAAATCTCTTAGTAAAAATAAAATCCAAGTAACTTCACAGGTGGTGCTAGTCATAGATCTACACTCAACTTCAGCTGAAGATCTTGATAGCATTGACTACTTCTTTGATCTCCATGAAATCAATGCATCTCCAAGAAAAACACAATATCCGGTAAGTGATTTCCTTGTGTCTGGGCATCTTGCCCAGTCAGCATCACAATATGCTCTCAATTGTAAATCTAAATCACTAGGAAAGAAAATCCATTGTCCAGGTGTACCTTTGACATATTGCAAAATTCTTGTTGCAACCTGCATATGAGGAACTCTTGGTTTGGCTAAAAATTGGCTTAGCCTATTCACAGCATATGTAATATCAGGTCTACTAAGTGTCAAGTACATCAATTTACCTATGAGCCTTCTATACTTGCTTGAATCTGATTGAAGTTCACCACTATCCTTTGACATTTTCAATTGTTGTTCCATTGGAGATTTAGCAGGCTTACAACCCATCATGCTTGTTTCCTTTAAAATGTCTAAAGCAAACTTCCTTTGGTTTAAGCTTACTCCCTTCTTGCTTCTAGCAATTTCAAGTCCTAAGAAAAACTTAAGTAATCCAAGATCTTTAATTCCATATTTAGCATCCAAAACTGACTTCAAAGTTTCTACACAAGTAGGATCATTTCCTGTGATGACCATGTCATCCACATAGGCCAATAAAGCTGTGAACAAAGAGCAAGAGAGTTATGAGCAGTAGATTGAACAAATCCAAGTTGCTGAATAGCGTATGACAATTTTGTGTACCATTGTCTTGAAGCTTGTCTCAAACCATAAAAGGATTTAAGCAGCTTGTAGACAATAGGAGGAGCAGATGAATTTGAAGAAGAAGAGGCAATTGAAGTCCCCCCCTCCCCCCTTACTGTGAAAACGAGGAGGCAATGACATGTACACTTCTTCATCTAAATCCCCATGTAGAAAAGCATTGTTTATGTCCAATTGGTGAAGGGGCCAACACCTAGCAGCTGCAAAAGCAATAAGGACTCTAATAGTGATTGTCTTAGCAACAAGAGAGAAGGTCTCAAGAAAATCAATGCCCTCCCTTTGTGTGTACCTCTTAGCCACAAGTCTAGCCTTGTATCTCTCTACTATTCCATCAGGATTCAACTTAATCTTATACACCCACTTACACCCAATAGGGGTTTTACCAGGAGGTAATGTAGTAAGCTCCCAAGTATGAGTATGTTCAAGTGCTTGAATTTCTTTGTCCATTGCTGCTCCCCAAAAAGGATCTTTAACAGCTTGGAAAAAGAATTGTGACTCTTGAGGTGATGTGCTAACTGCCAATAGATATGATTGATAACAAGGCTCTAAATGGGAGTAAGTAAGCCCATCAGCCACATCATAAGGTGTACCAGAAACATGAGTAGTAACACAAGCATAATCCTGTAAGTAGACTAGTTTAGTGGATTGCCTAGATGATCTTTAGATAGGTGCTGATGGTGGTTCATGAGTTGATGTAGAAGTAGGTACTAATGTGATAGAAGTAGGAACCATGGACATGGGTAAAGAAGGAACTGAAAAATCAATAGAATCAAAAGCTGCATGAGAGGAATCAAAATGGAGAGAAGAAACTTGAACTGGAATAGGACCAGGAACAAGATTTGAACAAGCAATAGACTCATCTTGGATAGTAATAG
Source organism: Quercus suber (assembly GCF_002906115.3). Classification (NCBI taxonomy): domain Eukaryota; kingdom Viridiplantae; phylum Streptophyta; class Magnoliopsida; order Fagales; family Fagaceae; genus Quercus; species Quercus suber. Next base: position 553,099 of record NW_027069526.1, on the reverse strand, counting down.
GAGTGACAAAAGAGTCATTACCTGAGCTGGAAGATGCAAGACCATCAACTTTAGTAATTGAAGTAAAAGGGTCTGAAATTGAGGCTCTACCATCAATAAAAGGAAATATGTTTTCATAAAAAACCACATCTCTAGATTTGAAAACTGCATTTGTGGACAAATCTTAAACTTTGTAACCTTTTATGCCAAAAGGATAGCCTAGAAAGACACACCTCCTTGCTCTTGCTGCAAATTTGGACCTGTTATGTGCAAGTGTAGAAGCATAACAAAGGTAGCCAAAGATCCTTAAATGAGCATAGGAAGGAGGACTACCATAAAGGACCTCATAGGGGGTTTTGTGAGATAAAGGTGTACTAGGAATCCTATTAATCAGATATGCAGCAGTTAAAACACCATGCCCCTAGAGATGTAAAGGCAAGTGAGAATGGAACATGAGTGACCTTGCTACATTCAAGATATGTTGATGTTTCCTCTCTACAATTGCATTTTGCTAAGGAGTTTCAACACAGCTCAAATGATGCAAAATGCCCCTTTTAGCAAAGAAATCACTCATGATGAATTCAGTTCCATTATCAGTTCTAATGACCTTTACTTTCCTAGAAAATTGAGTTTCAACCATAGTGCAAAATTGCTCTAATATGGACTGAGTTTGTGATTTGTACTTCAACAAATAAACCCATGTACATCTAGAGCAATCACCCACTATAGTGAGGAAATATTTGCAAGAATCAATGGTAGATATAGAAAATGGACCCCACAAATCACAATGAATCAAATCAAAAAAATTCTTAGAAATATGTAAACTTTCATTAAAAGGCAATCTTTTCTGTTTGGCAAGAGGACAAACATCACAAAAGAAATCTTTATTTGAATCACAAATCTGTACATTATTTGACTTGAGTAAATTCAGCTTGGCATTGGAAGGATGCCCCAACCTCAAGTGCCATATATGTGGCTGAGTTTTATTAATAGAAAAAGCAACTGAAACAAAAGAAGAGACTGAATTGCTATCTTCCAGTAGGTAGAAGCCATTGCACTCTTTACCCAGACCAAGTGTGCTCCAATGAGCAAGGTCCTAGAAGAAACACAAGTTACGAAAGAAAATAAGGCAACATAGGACAAATTTGGCAAGTTGGCTAACTGATACGAGATTGAAGCTAAAAGATGGAACACAAAGAACATTATATAAGATGAGGTTTTAATTAATTTTGACAGTCCCAATATGTGTGACTAAGGCTACCTCATCATTGGGCAAATTTACACGAGTGTTCAATGTGGCAATTATTGTGGTGAAACAAGACACAAAATGCATCATGTGGTTAGTAGCACTCGTGTCTATGACCCAATCAGTAGTTCCAAAACAGGTTCTATCAACTAGTTTGGCTGAAAAAAATGGAATGTGTTAAATTTGGACTGAAAGCAAGATTAGAAACAATACTTGACATAGTTTCAAGGTAATTGTTATGAGCTTGAGGATGTGGATTAGTGGTTGCCACACCAGCAGTAGCAGGAACACTAGCAAATGAACACGCATCAACCGCTCTAGAAACCAAATTATCCAATCCATTACTAGTACACACATTGGCTGCATGATGATTCTCACCAGAGTTACAACCAGCATTGAGGAATGCCAACAATTGCTCACATTGAGCTTTAGAAATAGGACATTGAACTGAACCACTATTAGTTGCTATTCCTGGATTGCAAGTGACCTGATTAGCACTTGATCTTCCTTTTGGTTTATATATATCCTGGTCGATAACCATGTAACTTGTAACATTTATCAATTGTATGTCCAAGCATGTTGCAGTGAATGCATAAAGGTCTCTCTTTTTTGTTGTGTCCTTTGTTCCAAGTAGGATTACTAGAATTACTTCCTTCAAATTAGCATACATTGTTATTGAATCAGGCTTTGCAGTGTAAGATCCTCCATGTCCTACACTCTTGTGAGACTCTTCTTGAAGAACCAAGGCATAAATCTTGCTAATCGAAGGAAAAGGCTCCTATATCAGAATCTGAGTCCTTATAGTCTCCAAATTCTCATTCAAACCCATCAAAAACCTCATAGCATAAGTCTTGTCATGAGAAGCACTTAGGGTTTTGATTGCTCCACAGGTACACTTTGGTAATGGCTCCAAATTGAGCAGTTGATCCCTTATCTTCTTGAATCTTGTGAAGTACTCTATGACTGTCATCTGGTTTTGAGAGATGTTAGAAATCCCCTTCTGAAGATTGTAGATCTTGGGACCACTACCCTGTGAAAAGAGTTTTTGCAATTCAAGCCACATCTCACTGGCAGTTTGACAATACATTATGCTGCTAGATACGTCAACATGCATGGAGTTGATCATCCATGAAATCACCATTGTGTTGCAGCTTAACCAATCTTCATAGAGAGGAGATTCTGGATTTGGCTCAACAATTTTTCCATTAATGAAACCTATCTTCTTCTTGGCAGTGAGAGCTAAGATCATAGCCTTTGAGCAAGAGTGATAATTCTTCATTCCAAGCAGTGGTTGTGTAACCAAGATGTTGCCTAGATTTGAAGAATTGATTTCAGTGTTTGGTTAAGAGGTGCAACTGGTTTGATAGCTCGATTCAGGAGATGCCATGATGGTACTCAAAACTCAATTGAGGGAGATGAAGATCAAAGATAACCAGATTATTTCTCAAGAAAATTCTTTAGAAGTTAAAAGAATGGATTTTCTCAGGAAAATATCTTATCAAAGAAAGAAAATTGAAGAGAGATTGGCTAGGAAATCAGTAAATCTGTGCTAGCCAAAGCTCTGATACCATGTAAAAGGAGGTGAAGGCTCTCTCTGAATAAAACTCTTTGTTTTATTGAAGAATACTGAGCAATACAACTTTCTAGAATGAATAAAGTACAATCGCCTAGCTCTATATATACAAAAGCTATCTGATACAATTAAAAAATAAAAAACTAATCTCCACTTTTGAAGGGAAAAGTGATTACAAGCTTATGCTACAACTACCTATGATTACTAGAGTTTATATCACAGCCTTTATCTCCCTAAACCACATGGCAACAATTCCTCTAACTGTGTATAAACAAGTCTTGGTATGGTATGGCTTCTATTGTCTCCATTAAGTAGCTCATGTCCATTACCTCATGCTCTGCCTTTGGGATCGTGGTCTTGCCTTTCACTGCACTGATATCAATTTTGGACTTATCTTCCACAGCACTAGCATTAGTCCTAGCATCACTAGCAGTGAGATTGATCTCATCAAGTTTAACACTGCACCAGCGACGAATAAGGAAGGAAAGGAAAAGGATTACTCGATCATGGAGCTGAATGGGTTCTTGAAGGGTAAGAGTACCTTATAGTTCTAGACAACATCTTGTCAGTGGAAGCCTTGGAGAGTTTAAAAGCCGCATTCCGGGATAGCACAAATGGGAGCAGAATTTTGATCACCACACGGCACAAGAGTGTAGCTTCAAATGCTGAGCACTACTACTAACTTCAACTACGAACCAAAGATGAGAGCTTGAGTTTGTTTCAGCAGATGGTCGACCTTCCCTCTGAAACTTATGACCAGCCCGAACTCTCTCCAGAAGCAGGAGAAGCTCAAAAAGTGAATTTACTCGCACGTAAAGGAGTAGGAAGGTGTGGGGGCTTACCACTTTCCATCTTACGTCTTGGGTATCTATTTTCAGGGACGAAGAATGTGACTTATGAGGAGTTGTTGAAGGCGCTTGACCATATCGATCATAGCCAAACACCATGGTTGGAAATTATGGGTTTTAATGTAAAAGACTTGCTTCCACATCTAAGGCAATGTCTTTCTTATTTTGGACTCTTTCCAAAGGACTCTGAAACTTCAGCAAGGAGATTAGTCGCTTTGTGGGTTGCAGAAGGGTTGGTAACACCAAGTGGCGTTGAGCAAGAGCCTCCTGAATTAGTTGCAAAAAATATTGAGAGAGTTGATAAGCCGCAACTTGGTACAGGTGGTGGAAAGAAAGCCTAACGGGAAGGAAAAGACATGTAGTTTCCCTAGTGCTCTGCGAGATTTATGGTTGCGATCAAATGCAAGCTTTGATCAGCGGCTTGCTTATAATGCTGATGAACATGATGCCAGATCTACTCTTATTCATGGTAGCGGTAAAAATTTACAAAATTTATTGCAAAGCTGCAGAAATCCCCGCTCAATTCTCTTTTTTGATACTCGAGAAGGCAATAAACCTGGAGAAGAAATAAGTAACTTCCTTTCTCTGGGTATTGCAAGTGGTCATCTCTTACAGTTAAAAGTCCTTGATCTTGAACATGTATTTCGACCCCAATTGTCAAACAGTATAGGAAAATTAATTCATTTAACATATTTGGGGTTAAGGTGGACTTCCCTGGAGAAGATCCCACCATCAATTGGCAACATAACCAACCTCCAAACTCTGGATGTGAAGCATACTTATATCCGTATTCTCCCTAGTTCAATATGGAAATTGAAGAAACTTCGGCACCTATGCATGAACCAAATTTATCGAAGCCAAATTAAGCATCAACCAAGTGGGAGTTCTTTGCAAAATCTTCACACACTGAGGGGTGCATTTATAGATAAAGACAGTCCTCTAAAGGATGGCCTCCGTAGGTTGACCAACCTTAGAAAATTGGCACTAGCTTTCCAACTGAATCTGTCGCAGCAAATAGCACTAGCTGAGAGTCTTTTGAAACTGAAGCAGCTTAAAACTTTGAAGTTGAAATCAATTGATGAAATGAGTCGGCCTCAAGATTTGAAGGCAACTTTCTTGTTAGGCCTTGAAAATCTTTCTAACCTATATTTGTTTGGAAAACTAGAGAATACATCCATTAATAGGCTCCCACAAAGCCTAACTGACCTTACCTTGTCTGCCTCTGGACTTTTAGATGATCCAATGCCAGAGTTAGAGAAACTTATATAAAAAGCTTGAATGTCTCAATTTGTACTCTGGTTCTTATACTGGGAAAAGCATGTCATGCTCCAAGGGAGGCTTTCCCCTGCTTCATGTTCTGAACTTCTGGATGCTTGAGGAATTGGAAGAATGGAATGTGGTGGAGGAAGCAATGCCAAACCTCAAGAAGTTGGAGATTCGTTCCTGCAACAGTTTGAAGGTCCCAACTGGGTTGGGGCATCTAAAGACTCTTAGCGAATTGAAGTTAAAGGATATGCCAGTGAAATTCACAGCAGAAATTGAGGAAACCAAGGAGATAATTTGGGGCGACATTGCTCTATCTCCGGCCATAATTATTGATGACCATAGTCAATACTGAATGGAGCTCAAGATTATATGTAGGTAAGGCAGTCTTTCATTTTATTTCTCAGTTCCAATTCATTTTTTTAGTTCTTAAAACAAATCATTAAAATTTTGACACTGCAACTTTTAACAGATTTCTGCTTCCTTTCATTACTTATTTGGCCGTGAAGAATGATGTGGGAGTTGGACAAAAGCCTAAAGAGGTATTTAGACATAATGTCTCAATTTACTATTTGGCTCTCCAGGTTACTTTTTTTTTCCTTTAATGTGTTGCTATGGGTTTGATCAATAAAAGTCATATGCTTGCTTTGTTACAAAGTGCTCCTGTGTGTGTATTATTTTTGTGTCTCTTGGTTCTAATGTATTTGATAATAATATGTAATGATCAGATGCTTACCATGCAAATGACTGGAATAAAATTGTACGATTTCTTATAAAAAGTGATATATGTGTGTTCTTTTATTCGGTTGGGTGACATGTAATGTGTTCTTTCTTTCTGGATGCATATATCTGTTTGACTCATGTACTCAAATAAAATAGTACGATGTCATAAACATGGTGCTACTGTTTCTGTTTGTAATGTGTTTTTTATTCCAATTGTTTCGATTGGTTCTAAGGTACTTGATCAATGATATGTAGCAATAGTCGGTTGGTTGAAAATCCATCTACAGAGGAGACTTCCTTGGACGCTCTCCATTCCTCGTGGAGGCGATCAAACTTATTGCCATGTGTACAAGATTCCAACCAGCGTTTTTGTTGGTATGCCTTACCTATTCAAAAACTCGATCCCCAATCATGCCATTCGAGCTGCCGAGGCCAAATCTTCAAAACCTTCACTCAAATCAACTAAAATCCATTTTAAATCTCAGCACCACAATATTTTGAAGGGCTGTTGGAGATCACGCCTCGTGAATTCATCACCAACACCACCTTGAGTAGAACAAGTTTTGTTTGGGTGATCTTATCTAGAATTAAGCCTAGCATTTTAAGCAAGCTAACGCCCATTTTTTGTAAATTTCGGTGAATGCCTTGGTCCTTTGTTATAGCTCTATTTGTTCGGCTTGAAAGTAGAGAAATCTAAGGGGGTAATGCTGTAGGCAGCGAACCTAGATGTAAACATACCATCAAGTTTTTTTTTTTTTTTTTGATAGGAATGCTCATAATATTTTATTCAGAAATAGACGTAGATAGTACATCATGCATGCATGCATGCTTGTTCAATGCACCCAGGGCATTCCTCAAGCCATACAAGATAGTCTTCCACGTTAACTGCTTGCTGAGCCAGTACGTGGGTAGGGATATTTACCTGTCTTTTGATATGGGAAAAAGCAAAAGTACGAAAATCTTGAACACATTTTAGGACTCTTGTGACAACATTCTGGACCGTAGGATTTGCTTCAGTCAAGCCGTGGATAGCATTGCATACCACAAGCGAGTCGCCCTCAAAGGTCGCGTCCATGACCCCTATCTCCCTTGCAAAGGTGACCCCTATCTCCGTAGCCTTGGCCTCTGCTTCCAGTGGCCTCAACGGATTGTCTAGTTTCTTGCATAGAGCTGCAATTACCTGTCCTCCGCCATCTCGTACCACCACACCAACCCCTGCCTGCTTCCTTTTAATGAATACAGCTCCATCAACGTTCACCTTATAGCCTCCTGCCTGTGGAGGGACCCACTTAGTGACCTGGTTCTTTACTGCACATGTCGTTGGTTTTTCATTCACCATTTGGAATTCTTCAAGCAAACAGAGGGAGCTTCTCATCACAGCCTGTCCACTTCTACGCTTACCCCCGTGTCGAGCCTCATTTCTATTTTTCCATATCCCCCAACTAATCATGACTGTCCGCTCCACAATTTCTGGCCTTGCCTCCTCCTATTTTTGAAGGTGCCAAATGACATCCATGTAATCCCATGAAGGAAAAATCTCAAAAGGAAAGGAGAGTTTGCAAGAGGACCACACCTCTTTCGCATGATCACAAAACCAGAACAAGTGACTTATGGTCTCCACCTGCTCCCCACAAATTACACACATGCTATCTTTTGTGATGTTCCTTCGCTATAGATTTTCTTTCGTTGCTAGGATGTTTCTACATGCTTTCCACGCAAAGTGCTTGACCTTATTTGGTACATTCATCTGCCATAGTCTTCTCCATGTATTTCTCATAGTTGACTGGTTTGAGCCTTCAGCCATCAGTTTTTTCCCTTGGTCCTCCTGTGCCAGTCTGTATGCACTTTTGACTGTGAACCTTCCATTCTTATTTTTCGCCCATATCACTCTATCCCTTGCCTCGGTAGCGCTCAAGGGTATGCCAAGGATAGCCACTGCATCTTCCGGTAGGAAACATTGGCTGACTAGGTCCCTCTTCCATTCCTTGTTATCCTCATCGATAAGATCACTAACCCACTGAATCTGTCCCTGTGTTCTCTCAGGCGTAATAACCTTGTATGTACTCGGACTTGGGATCCATTTGTCCTTCCAGACCTTGATCTGTTTACCATCTCCCACCTGCCACCTCATACCACGTCGGACCAGTGGTTGGGCTGCCATGATGCTCCTCCATGCATATGAAGGCTTACACCCCATACTAGCATCCACAAAATCACAGCTTGGGAAGTATTTTGCCTTATAGACCCGGTAAAATAGTGAGGAGGAATTTGTTTGGAGTCGCCACCCCTGTTTAGCCAACAATGCAAGGTTAAACAGTTTCAAATCCTGAAATCCCATACCACCCCTCTCCTTTGGTAGACACATTTTCTCCCAACTCAGCCAGGCCATTTTCTTTTCATCTTTCACTTGTCCCCACCAAAATTGTCTAACCATTCCAGTCAACTCCTCGCATAGAGTGTTAGAGAGCTTAAAACAGTTCATCGTGTAAGATAGAATTGCCTGAGCTACTGCCTTGATCAGTACCTCCTTTCCGGCATTTGATAGCAATTTTCCTTCCACCCGGTGAGCTTGTTTGCCACTCTTTGCTTTAGCTGCGAAAACGTGTTTCATTTAGATTTACCCACTAGCGAAGGCAGTCCCAGATAGGACTCATGTGGCTTGATGACCTGTGCTCCAAACATGGCCTTTATAGCTTCCTTTGTGTCATGGTTTGTATTGGGGCTAAAGAAGAGGGAAGTCTTATCTTTGTTAAGTTGTTGACCAGAGGACTCCTCATAAACTTGGAGCACGCGCTGAATTTCCTCGCCCTCCCTAACCATGGCTCTTCCAAATATCAAACTATCATCAACGAAAAATAAATGGGAAATGGTAGGTCCCCTAGTAGAGGCAGCCACCCCTTTTAGAGACTTGTTCAAAACAGACTTATGCAACAGAGCAGACAAACCTTTGGCAGAAATGAGAAATAGGTAGGGTGATAGAGGATCCCCCTGCCTCAGTCCTCTAGTTGGGGCAATATGGCCACATGACTGACCATTGACACACACTGCATATGTCACTGAAGAGACGCACTTCATTACTAGGCTTATCCACCTTGCATGAAACCCTAGTTTTTCCATGATTCGTTGCAAACATCCCCATTCCACCCGGTCATACGCTTTGCTCATATCTAGTTTTAAGGCCATCACTCTGTTTCTTCCTTTCTTCTTCCTGTTAATATGGTTCATTAATTCATGAGCCACCAAGACGAATTGCATGTGCCCAGTGTACCTCTTTACACTCTTAAATATCTATAGAAAGCCATTCTTTTCTTGCTTTTTTCATTGATACAAATTGTCTTTTGAATGTTTTCATACCGTGGCTGGTGTTTGGGGGTTTGTTTGGAGTGGGTTTTTTTCTAGGTTGGAATGTCTCTGCACAAGTTTGTTTTTGGAAAAGAAATTGGAGACGGGTAATTAGAATTTATGGTCTAGGTTTGGGGCTGGGACTGGATACATGTTATGTCATAAAGGTTATTGAAATTCAAAGAACTTTGTTGTGCTTTCGGCATTCAGATTTTAGAATAGTAATAGCAGGCTCTTCTGATATTGTTCGGCTCACTTGGGCTTTCTTTTTGGGGGCTCTCTAGCTCACTAGCTGCTGGACATAGAGCCGCTTGATGAAGCTCTACAGAAAAAAGCTTAGATTGACTAAGAGCATCTTTATCAGATGTTGCAAAATTTATGCCATTTTACCACACTAAAAGTCTACTTTATTATTTTACCACATCATTTTACAACATCCCATTTATCAGATGTTTTATCATTCAATTCTATACATTAAAATAATATATACTACACATTAAAATAATATATTATTTACTCCCTCTCGTTAACCATTAACAGCATCAACAACAACAACAACAACAACACCAACCAGCCACCACCGGCACAACCACCACTTCACCACCACACATGCCCAACAAGGTAGCAAACACCACCACCCCACCATCACACACACCCTAGCAAGGCAGAAACCACCAACAATACAGGAAAAAAAAAAAAAAAAAAAAAAAAAAAAAAACCTAGCAAATACCAATCGCCAAGCACAACCACCCCCCAAATGCCAAACCAACACCAACCCAAAACCCACATCAACGCCGACCCAAAACCCACGTCGAAACCCACATCAACGCCGATCCAAAACCCACGTCGAAACCCACATCAACGCCGACCCAAAACCCACATCGTAACCCACTGGCGAGATCGGCGGCAAGATAACCCACTGGCGAGATCGGCGGCGAGATCGGTATCGTACTACAAGATTCATGGTCCGGACAAGATCTTGACGAGTTCAGCGAGAGAGAAAGGAGTCAGAGTGGGTGAGATCGAGCGTGGCGGAGCGCGCTGTCGTCGTCGGAGCTACGTCGTTGTCGCTGTCGGTGAACATCCTGGACTGGTCGAAGAGAGAGGGAATCGGTGAGTGATAGAGAAGAGAGACGAAAGAATGAAGAGAGAGGCAACCAGTGAATGATAGAGAAGAGAGAAGAAAGAATGAAGAGAGAGGAGAGAGAAAGAGAATATAAAATAATAAAAATTTTGTCACATTTGTCCGTACCGTTGCAAATTTGCAACAGTACTGTAGCTATGTGGTATAATGTTTGAGATTTGGCACATCTCATAAACCTCCATTTTTGTGTTTGGTGTGGTAAATGTGCCAAATATTTGACATTTGACACATTTACCACACCTACTACGGATGCTCGGGGCAACTGAAGGCTATAATACCAATCATTGTTCCGTTTGTTAACTAGTACAAATCACCTCTCTATACCATCACCTTTTAAATTCTGGCTCATTTCGGTTTATGCCACTAAATTTCGCTCGCTTGTCGCTACAATGATTTCAACTGGTATGCAAACAAATTATTATTATGTTTTTCTAAACCTATTTTTTTTATTACTTAATTTAATATGTCATTTCATTATTATTTTTCATTAAAAATGATTTTTTCTTATTTACCTTACTCACATATGTGATATGACGTAGGTTTTTCTTTTCTTCATTAAGAATATATTTTGTCTTTTATTTTTGTTTCATTTATTCATATAAAACATGTTATATTATATACTGTATTATGATATTAAGAATATTTATTAATTGATTTTGAATTAAGAATATATATATATATATATATATATCTAGTGTTAGCTTTGAAACTGAATGACATAATAGATAGATATCAAAATATTTTATTCCAATTGATAAATTGGGGTAGCTACCGGAACCGAATTGACAACATTGGCTGGTAACGCTTCATTGGAAAATTAATAACCACCATGAGCAACAATCAGACGTTGGCCCAATATGCTTCGTTAACTTACCCAGACCGGCCCAAGTCAGCTTTTAACTAAAAAACCCAACCGTCTTAAGACGTGGAAGAGATGGGCTTGCGAAGGTAATATATTCTTTGAATGGCCTTGAAGATCAAGAAATAGCTCAGCTACAGAAGAAGAAGCATGACAATGTTGTTTATGAAGTCCTCACTCCTAAACGTAATAAGCATGACGATAGGGAGGCCTAAAAGCTAAAATTTCTTCTTCATCAGCAAAGGGTGTCTTACAGCCCCGCCACTCACAATGACGCACTTAAGTTTGAACTGCTGCGAGCTTGGAAACCTGCAAATAGTATGTGAGCTCCATTGCCTGCTCAGGCAATAAGATCTCTGTGTAATTTTTCAGATGGAAATGCGACTCGATCATGGATTCCTGGTCATACCGAAAAGATTCGTGTATGGGTTGGTATGTGAGGTGGTGTTTTTGTAAATAGAGTAGGATTTGGAGGTGGACTTGCATTGCTTTGGTCAGATAAAGTTGAAGTCGTCTTAAAAACATATTCTTCTAGTCACACATTGGTGTTCTAGTAAGAGATGTAGAAACATGTCTCTCGTGTTTTGTTGAAACTATTAAGGCGGCTACACTCGCAAGATAATTTGCCATGGTCAGTGTAATGGGAGACTTCAATGAGATTGTAAGTGAAGACGAGAAGATTGGTTGAGTTCCAAGATCGGAACATCAAATGACAGAATTTTGACTTCACTTTTCGGGTTTTTATCTACAATAATGTTCAAATATCATTTCAGACCCATTTCGGTTTGTGCTTTAGAACGGACTATTTCGATAGTCAATACCAAGCCTATTTGGGTGTATTGTCACTACCGTTTCTTCTGTGGTGGTAGGGATTTTGAAGGGAGAGGCAACTAGGTCTGTTCCACGGTGGTTGAAGACTATGGCTTCCTGTGGTGGATGGTGAGACCTAACAACTTCTGGGGGTTTGGGTTTACCACTAGTGTCCTTGGTAGGGGGTTTTGTCCAATTGGTTTTGGTGAGAACACAAGTCTTCTTGTGCCACTCAAAGTGTTTCTCAAAATATTCAAAGAAATGGACATTACTGGATATCTCTTTCATGAAGGTCTGCCAATCTGCAAGAACTTCTTTCTTTTGTTCAAGGGTATGGTTGGCTCTATATATATTACAAAATTTATAGATTTAAGTTTGCATCACATGACATTATACCGTATCAAATTATTAATTCAACATCAAATAATACACATTCTTAATATCATTGCTAAATAATATAAATATATAACATGTCATATATATAAGTAAAGAATATAATGAAGAAAGAAAAAAAAAAATCTATATTATATGTGAGTAAAGTAAACAAGAAAACCACATTGTTAAAAGAAAATAATAATAAAATGTCATATGTGAGTGAAGTAATAAAAAATAAATGGGTTTAGAAAAAAAATAATGATTCATTTACATAACGGCCAAAGTCACCGTACCAGATAGATTTTAATGGAATGAACCAAAACTAGTTGAATAAAGTAGAATGAGTTAAAATTTAAAACGAGATAAAATAAAGGGGTAATTTATACATGTTAATTAATTGAAATGGAAAATTTCGGGATCTCACTTCACCTAGTGCGATACGCGTGATGGGAAAGAATTTATTTATGAGAGTTTTGGATAGAGGAGTTGATGATATGCATGAAAACATTTGCATCCTAATGCTTATATCATTCACAAGTCTATTGCTAGCTTAGATCTTATGGCACTCTCCTCACTTTAAAGAGAATTTATCCTGCTTAAGAACGACATTACCTATTTCGGTTTTAACTAAGTTCTACAAAAGGATTGTGAAAACTAATCATTTCAACTCTTAAATCTCGTCGAATTGAATCTTGTTCCTTTAATTCTTTCCAAATAAATTCAAATCTAGCTCTTAACTCTTTCAAAAATAAAAATCCAAACAATTTAATGTTATGTTGATTTAATTAGAAACAAATTAAAATCATTTCTTTCCAACTTCCAAGTGGAATCATCCACCTTCATTAAAATCGTTCTCTTTAATTGGAACTTCACCAAACATTTTAATGGTTATTTATATCAGCATGTTTATGCAAATTTTTTATGTGCATAAGAAAACTCTTACAAGTTTCATCAAATATATTGTGTATAACTCTCTTGTATGATTCCTTAATTACGCAACTCACCTCCGACATATCTTCACCATCATCGAAGTACTCATCATAGGCTTGCAATGAATCCAAATTAACGGATGAAACTCTTTTGACGTGATCATCCTCAACATTAAACTACTCTTCCTCCTCTTCCATGGAACTTGGATTTGGATGGACTTTTTAGGCTAGTTGACAACAGCTAAGGCAGCGAGCATATGTTTATGCAAATTTTTTATGTGCATAAGAAAACTCTTACAAGTTTCATCAAATATATTGTGTATAACTCTCTTGTATGATTCCTTAATTACGCAACTCACCTCCGACATATCTTCACCATCATCGAAGTACTCATCATAGGCTTGCAATGAATCCAAATTAACGGATGAAACTCTTTTGACGTGATCATCCTCAACATTAAACTACTCTTCCTCCTCTTCCATGGAACTTGGATTTGGATGGACTTTTTAGGCTAGTTGACAACAGCTAAGGCAGCGAGCAGCTCTAAAATCGCACCAAACCACTCTTCCTCCACTAAACGTGTCTCTAGTTTAAACTGTGTGTTTATACATGTAATCGATATATGGTAGCATGCTGTCCTCCACATGCTCCTTTACATGCCATGACATGATACTAAGTTTACTAACTAGCTTTGCTATGATACCAAATGATGATAAAATATCAAAAATACATAAATTAAGGAAATAACAGCATAAATCTAAAATTCCAAAAAATGATATAAAATATCAAGATTTATTGTTTGCTCGATCAACCAATCTACATCACTTGCTGAAGAAAAGGCAGCTTCATGATGATAGGCTGATTGTTATAATAGTTATCAAAAGAAATACATGCATGAGTGAAAATAAACTCATATACTCTTGTATATAAAAAAGGTCAATTAATTACAATAAATGACTTGAAATAATTTGATTTTCGCTATATATATATATATGTGTATTTATATAAAATGGAAATTTTATTCTAGCCTAGCTAATCTAAGTATATATGTGTATGAAGTTTCTTTCTAAATATATACTTGAACTCCGACCTTTTCCCCTCGCAACCTACAAATACTTATACTTGTGGAATGAACCCGACGCTATTGATAATTTTAATTGCCCTTCTATTGAATAGAAACTAATTCAAATGGAAATGAACCAAATCCTCATGACAATACGCAGCAAACAAATTATTTAAGAGCGGAAAGTAAAAATTGATGCACTCACCCTTTGTCTTAGAATACATGTATATAACTTTATTAGATCAGGAGAAGTCATATATAGGATACACTAGAAACAAGAAGCATGACCAGACTAAAGAAAAATTTTACTTCTCACGGATCAGGTTGCGATATGCCAAATGTGTCACATGAAGAAGCAATTGCTAGGCCATGGATCAGAAACCACTATATAGTACGAGGGGAACTGTGGATATTCTCCATAACCCGAATAGCATATAGTTGGAGTTGGGTTGTCTTCTTCTTTCTTCTCATCACTTTCTTCCAGTTGTGCCACACTCACTATGGTGGCATAGCCAACCTTCTTCCTCAGTGACCGGGTCAAGCAAACCGAATCAACTTCATCTCCTATCACTACCACCAGACTTTTATCGTCTCCTTCGATTGCCACTGAGGTCACACCTGTTTGGTAATCATACTAAAATTTGCAACATATAAATCGAATTAGTCCCTCAACTTATAGTTTTCAAAAGCATAATAGAGTTTTAAATTTGATTCACAATTTCACACCTTCTGCCCCTGCAGCAAGCTTCAAGGCCTTGGTTCTACATTTATCACAAGTCATCTGCACCTTTATTACTAGCTTCCGCTGCACCATTGGATATATTACATGTAAAGAAATATAAAGTATCTTCTAAAACAAAAGCAAAAACAAAAACAAAAATAGTGTTTACTTCTAAAAAGCTAGTACTATTATTTCATGCGAGTGCCATGCATGTTTTTGGAGGGAAAAATAGAATACCTTCATGTTTGATATTATGAAACAAATGGCAACGTTATAATAGGATCTACATATGATACGAATTTGTGTTTTTGGAATATGAGGTAGTACTTAGTAGTGCCTATTTATATGAGAGCTGATGAGCTGTAGTAACCTGTTGACTGACTCATGGGATGTACGTACACCACAATGATTAGTTGACTCGGGATGAGTATTATGATTTATACAAGACAAGATTTCGTATTGTATAGTTATAGGTTTAGGTTTTTTAATTCTAATATCTAGACCACGTTTCAAAAGTAGGAAGCTACCTTGGAATTATTAAGATCCTTTTTTTTAATTAATAATTTAAATATGGACTTGATTAATGTATGCTCTTAGGACATACAATAATCATTATTTTTAAAAAAAATATGAAAAATTTTAAAAATTATCAAAATATTCAGTTATATTTTCATTTTTATAAAAAGTTTCTTAAAAATTTATTAATAATATATACACTAAAAGCATAGGTTAGTAAAACTTAATAATGTATAACGTCAACATATATGACGTCCAAGATCTGAAAGTGGACCTCGTGCTTATGTGAAAGGTTGACCGTAGAGATTAGGTAAGCTGGGCCATGCATTCTCAATTGCTTAATTAGCTGGGTCCGTATCTGAAAGCATAGAAGTTTTAGAATCATTGGCAGTTTCATCTAGGAAGATTTGAGTTCAGATTTCAGATGTACGATTAAAATTAATCTAGGAATTGGTCTTTACTCGGTAAGATAGGTAATATACTAATATTAGGGATTATCTTCCGAGAAACTTTATATGAAAATTTTATTTTAATACTTGGAAGGGGCTAATTTCAAGCCTGCCAGATTGGACTCCAATTGCTTAAGGTTAATTTTTATATGTAGCAGGTGCTAAGCCGCGTTTTTTTTTTTTCTTATATTTTTAACTATTCCTTCTGTTTTTTTGGAAACACTTAAAACGACTCTATTCCTTTTGTGTGTATATATATATATATATCTGTATCAACTTGTGCAATATACTTTTCATAGTGTAGTACTTTTTGAATTCAGATTTGAAAGGTGCTCCATGGAAGACTTATGAGTCCTTTTTTTTCCCCCTCGATAGTGGAAGACTCACAAGTCTTTTTGTTTTTCTTTTTTTTTTTCCTTTTTTGATACGGGAAGACTCACAAGTCTTAAAGTATGATTACATATACAAATACATATTATGGGACAAGACAACTGTAACCTGAATTCATAATTCATAAATAATGAAAGAGACCCCACAGGTCTTGAGTGGTGGACTCATTTATCAAGGATATGACATAAATTTGGAAATCTTAAAGTTCAATATATAAAATTATTAGTCTATAGGGTTTTTTGGTATCTCATGAGAAGAGAGAGGTATAGTTAATTTGCCAAAGGCTAGCCGGATACCATTTCCTAATAATAATAATAATAATTTAATGAAAGTGTAAAATGTCCTAGACATATCACAAACCCTTGGGAATTTCTTATAATCTATATATATAATTGTGGGGTCCGTGGGCCTGATAGCCTCAGCCCATCTTGTAGTAGGCCCAAGGGCCACGCCGAGGAAGGATGACCATCCGAGGCTAATTTAGGGAGAGACTTTTTTTTGGATCCACGCTGAGGACCTCTTCGTCCTCGGCATACTAAGGATAATTTTGGGTGGGAACAAGCCCAGAGCAAGCTGTCACCTCCACACTTAATGCATTCACCTAACCCCTCTGGCCGCATTAATGGGGATGTAACCCCTTAGCAGGGCGACGTTGATCAAGGTGAACCACTTGAGTGCTGATAAGACCTCTGATGGGACGGACGGTCAGAAGGAAGGCAAATGGATGATCAACAGATGGAAGAACAAGATAGGACGATGAAGACTATATAAGAGGAGCGAGTAAAGTAAGAAAGGGGGGGGTCTTCACAATAATTTAAAAAAAAAAAAAAAAAAAACTTGGACAATTTACATTTTATACCTAATAATATCCTTACAAATTTTTTTAAAGAGTTAACAAAATATAAAAATGACTATCAATAGTATTTAAATGATATATATATATATGAATTATATTATGCATCTTATTATATATTTTTTAATGTATATATGCATATGCATGGTCCTAATATGACTATAATAACAAGGAACATCTCAATAAGTTAAAGATAAATCTATTTCTCCAAAAAAAGAAAATAGGTTGATAATAAAGGTGACTATAGTCTGTAGTACCAAGCGAGATTCAACTTAACATCAAGTCTTTTCTTTAGTTTCCAAATATCGCCTTTTCTTTAGCTTCCAAATATTCTCGGTCCTTAATCTTGTGCATTCGTTGCATTCTATAGCCAAGATCATTAAAGATCCCATGCCAAGTGCATGATTAATTACCCTTCAATATTCCAACTCTTCTATCAATCACAAAAGAGAGTGTTATTGAATTTGAAATCACAAAGCCATACATTCAATGAGGTTCACTGCTGTCAAACCGTCTTGCACTTTTTGTTATTGACGAATTCTTGGAGGAAATGACCTCTAGGAAGGTGAAATACGCTATTTAGACCCCTATGTACGACTTATTACCAATTTTAACAATTTATCAATTATGGTCCGGTTGAATAGTTAACCATTTCCACGAACAAAATCAGTGGCAGCTTTAAAAAAAAAAAAATTGAATGAGTTTTTAAGAAATTTAATAAAAAAAAATTGAATATATTGAGTTATAAAAAAATGTAAATATATGAATTTTTACCACTTTTATAAGTTTTCATATTTTAAAATTGTTACATGATAATTTATTATTAGTTTTTATTATCTATTATTAATGTGCTAAGTGCAACCATTTTATTTTGTTAAGTTTGTATAACATTTATTTATTTTTATAAAAATATTTTAAAGTAAAATAACAAAATGTAACCAAGTGACACTATATTATTTATTAACCCATGTATCCATATTCATCCACATATAAATATTACATTAAGTGTCTACTTATAACCAATCAAATATTTGAACAATTGATAACTTTACTATATATATTTTTTTTCAATTATGTACTAACAACTCACTCAAAAAAAAGTTACTTACTAACATAAATAATACAATAAATGTCTAATTGTTGTTTAGTTTTAGGTTGTACTGATTTATGATCAATGTGTGCAAGATTTCAGCCAATGTATGCAAAACTATTTTTAAGCATAAAATAAACTAATAAAAAAATATTTTTTATATAAATTTTTTTTTTTTTGTTGAAGTCAGGGTGTTCATATGAACCCCTTGAACAAGAAGTGCTGCCACCCCTTACAAAATTAATAAAGTAATAGACCAAAAATCACCCACAACAAACACGGTCATGGTCCCTGATCCCTCTCTCTGTGGTCACAGTCCTCATCAGATCACCTCACTCTCACCTCTCTTTTTTTGCTGTGGAAGTGATTGTGGCTGTGGGTCGCCAATATGTTCTTTTCTTTTTCTAGGTTTTTCTGCCGTGATAGTGATTGTGGGTGTGGGTTGCCAATCTGTTCTTTGATTTTTTTTGGTTGAGCTTGAGACTATCGTGATAGTGATTGAGGTTATGGTGGGCTATTTTTAGTGATCGACGATCTATTCTTTGGTTTTTTTTTTTTTTAATGTTGGTGTCGATCTTGTTGCTCAGTGGGAGGTCGAAGGCTGAGTTGATGATGGTGGTTGCTTGATGATGGTGGTTGTGTGGGTTGTGTTGGGTTTGTGAAAGAGAAGACAATGTTAAAGAAATGAATATTTTATTAAATAAATGTGTAGAATAGATAAACTGATGTGGGTATTTTGTAAAAGTGAGTTTGTAAAATAGAAAAAGTAAGTTTTTACTTATAAAATAGATGGAAATTTTGCACTAATTAATGCTATTGCTCTAACAAGCGATACGTTGGAGAAGAGAAGACCCACAAGGGGAAAAACTCATAAAGGACATGCCCAGAAAACCAAATCCACCATGGAGTTAAAATACAATACTACCTAGAAAGCCTCCAGATACATGTATTCAGTCTCACTGCTCCTACTACAACTGGTTGCACTGACCACTTCTCTTTAATATCTAGCTTGCGCCTGTGGTTTCCAACAGTAATCCAATACACTTATACACTGAAGGGTAAGCTGATAATTTCCTCTAACAAGTAAGTCAACTTGGAGATGGTGAAGGTAAGGAGAATACAAGGATTTCTCTTGCGGGTTTTTGTAGTCTCTCCTTTGTTCTATGAAATTAGGGTTAACTTTTTATTTCTCGTTCTTATACAAGTCACACATGAGGATTAGTTGGCTACAAGAATAATAAGGAAAATCAAAAATTGAAATTCCTGGGCAAACTCGCTTGACTTAGTTTTGGATGAAGCTCATTAATTTGAATTATTTTATGCAACTATTTTTCAGATTTGATTGTTTCCCTCATAGTTTTTCCTAACACATTGAATCTCATTTGACTGAGATTCCTACTATAACCTCAAAGACTTTGATGCGTAAATAATTGAAATGCATAGAAATTTGCAATTACAACTGAAAGTTTTTAACAAGGATTTCTGCCAATACAACAAATATTGTCATAAAAGGAAAGTAGGGAACCTTGCAGAGGTTGTGTAAGGTTGAAATTTATCAACCATCTTGTTGGCTTTATTCCGTGCTAATTTGCTTGTAATTTAAGCACTTAGGAACCCTGTATTTAGGTGGGATTATTGTAAGGGTAGTGTGTGAGAAGATGTGAAAAAAAGCTCAAGTATGTGCAAGAAGGCAGAAATTCACGGCTAGGACTCGCGGCTGACTCGCGACTGGCAAGCCGCCAACTGCAGGCACGTGAGATGCACACATGGGGAGCTGAAGGGTCACGCCAGCTGTCACACTATAGGACAAAAGTCCCAGGCTGGCCAGACCGTTATCTCGCAGCTTGAACTCGCGACTCAGACCAGTCGTAAGGCCAAGCCGCCAATTAGCCTTGTTTAGCAAAAACTGACTCTTCGTATTCCAAACACATACCATTATATATAGACCCTTATACCCACTAAATTGATAGAGCTTTCAAAGAGAATTTTGTGAGAGAAACCCTAGAGAAAAACAAAATTGCCTCATCCCCAATCATTACCTTAGAGACTCTACAAATTTCTCTTCTCTCTTCCTCTCCATTGTTACATTCCTGAGAGGCCTTTAGCCAAATCCTTATCTCACCACACCCACGTCTATGAGAAGGTTCATTTAGTGCTAAGGGAAGCAGTTTGGAAGGAACCAATATACATTGGTTGATGCTACGGTATAGTAGCGAAATCCGGGAAGTTAAAGAAGAAATAGGTTCGGCATAACCTCGTTGGAGAAAGAAGCTTGGAGGGCTTAGGTACTTGGGTAGATTAGGCTTGAAGGGTCTTCTACTATTCATGTATCCCAACTACATTCCTTAGTGGATTATTTACCGCTTGGAGGGCGGCGTAGAGATTTTACGCTGAGGACTTCGGTTTCCTCTTCGATAACACATCGTGTGTTGTCCGTGTGTTTGCATTTTCCTTCTCTTTATCTTTGCTTTATATTTACTGCTGTTGATGTGTTTATGTTTGACTTAGATTGTTTATCAATTCTGTTATAAGCTTGTTATTATGTTCCGTACATTAATTATTTGATATAAAGCTTGAATTGGTACTTTTATAATTTGGGGTCTAAATGTTCAAGGGTGTTTTATACACATTTTGAACTTTCAGGTTGCATAGAGTTTAGGCTAACAAAGGTTTTGTAAGTTGCTAACTATTGTAACCATTCCTTTTATAGTTCATTTTCCATGAGACTATCAGTGTCCTTATTGTTGGTTTTCCATTGGAATTTTTTTTTTTTCCACTGTGTAAATAAACCATTATTTCAATATATATAGAAGGTTTGGTTAACTAGTACCATCAGAAAATTTGTTAATGGCACAAGCAAAGAGTACTATACTTTCCGAAAAGGGTAATAAACATGCCAATAAGCCAGACTCATCCAAAAGGAATGTGAAGTTTGAATAGTTTCACACGCAATAAAAATTTAACTAGATTAGACGCTTAGAATGGAATCTATGGGTTATTCTCAAACCTAACAGTGGTTTTAAAAGATGGATTAGGCTTTGTCTAATCTGATTAAAGGGTGAACAAGGTTGCAAAAGCGAGAGACAGAATACATGTTAACCCAATTGGTGCTTAGCATTGCTTGAATTTTGTCTTAAAATTTTGGGTAATGTGAAAATCATGTTCGTATTTTTGTATCGAATAATTAACTGTTTGCACTATGAAGTGAACATATATTTATTTTTCTGAAGTGTACACAAAACTTCACTCTCTCCTGCTGGTGATTTCGTGCAAAATGCAAATGTAATGATTGTGTTGTGACAACAAAGATGGAGATTGTATCAAGACTCAAGACCCTTGTGACCTAATAGCATTATCCCATTCTTTTAAGAGTAAAGTTATAAGCATAACATTTTCACAATAAGTTTATAACAGCCTAGGTGGTTAGCTTTTAAGAGCATCTCCAATAGGCTCTCTAAAGCCTTATTTGGAGAGTAAAAACAGAAAAATCATGCTCCAACGGTCTCTCTAAATCACTGATCATGAGCAAAAAATTGTTTGCTAATAAACAGTGGCTCTCTTGGTTTGATGACCTACTGTTCATTAGCAAAAGAATTAATAGGAATAAAAAATTCAACACACCTATTAAAATATTTAATTTTACTCAACAATCACAACGGCTACAACTCAACTATTCCAAATCTTTTTTCTCTCAAACATCTCTAAACTCAATCACAATCAAAATACAAACTCAAATCACAATCTTAAAACTAATCAAATCATAACAAAAAATGAAAAAAAAAAAAAAAAAATCTGACCCATTGAGCCACTGTGGGGAGGAGGACAGTGGTGGTGGAGAGGATGAGTTATGCACGGCAATCTTTGTTTGTGAGAGAGAGAGAAAGAAAGAGAGAGCTATGGAGAGAGAGAGAGAGAGAGAGAGAGAGAGAGAGAGAGAGAGAGAGAGAAAAAAAAAAAAAAAGAGGAAAGAAGGACAAAAGAAAAGAGCAATTAAGGGTACATGTGTGGTGGAGAAAAAGGAGGGGGGAGAAAGAATCGTTCTCATCATCTTCCAGGGTCCAACATTTCGCAAGTTCCAACACGAAAGACTCATTACATACTTTTGCTAGATCATATCTCCATGCCCATAGAGAGGGTAGTGTCCTAAACACCTACCAACACCAAAAAATATAAATATACGTATATATGAGTATATTGTGAACTTAATGAAAATTTGCTGGATCAAATAATCCAACCATGAAGGGAAGCGCGCCCCTCTTCCCTTCTAGGTTGTGAGCTACTGGCTCATGGAAGACTCGAATCCAGAAAGAAAATGCGGGTACTAGAGGCCAGATAAGGCATGTGATTCAAGGTCGTAAGTATATAGATATTTAATTTAATATATTTTGGCCAAAATGGGCTTTTATCCCTTTCTCACAAACTTTCCAGCAAAATGCTTATGTCTGAAACTATTTAGAAATATGCCCTGTTTTGAAACTCGGTTTTTAGAAAATCGAGTTTCAAATGTAAAACTCGATTTTTGGAAAATCGAGTTATAGCGAACGTGGATTAGAATTTTTTTTTTTTTTTTTGGAACTCGAGTTCCATTTGAATTTTTTTCAGAGAACTCCTGAATCAAGTTCCAATTTTTTTTTTTTTTAAATTTTCAGTTTGCTATAACCCGATTGTCCAAAAATGAATTTTAAATTAAACTCATTTTTAGAGAATCAAGTTTTAAAACAAGGCATTTTCCTAAATAGTTTCAGAATGGAGATTTTGTAAGAAAGTTTTGGCAAAATGGACAAATGCCCATTTTGGCCATTATATTTCGATTCAATAATAAAATAATGTATAAAGTATTTCATATATTTGTTTTCCTATATTGGCTATCTTTTCAAGCAAAATAACAGGTAAGAAATTAAAATGAATGAGAAGATTTTTATAATATTCCTACCTTTACTAACTTATATTAAAAGAAAAAGAGAGAAAAATAACCAAAAAAAAATTATTTATTGCCTCATATAATTTTCATAATTTTTTTTACTAGATAGAAATTCATTTAATTGTATATACGTGTGAAACTTTCTCTTAAAGACTTCAACCTTAACCCTTGCCCTTGCACTATAGTTGTGCATTGGTCATATAATTAATAATTAAAAAGTCTTAATTTTTTTTAATATTTAAAATATATAATACGTAATATTATATGTTATTAAGATGTCGTCATCCATATAAATATATATACACCAAAGAAAAATTCAAAAATCTTATAATAAGATGAAAATGTTCTATTGTAAAGCATAAAACTACAAATATCGATCTTAAAATAATTATATCGTTGTATCAAGAGTTTCATAATTCAACTGGGTAGTAACTCAATGTGTTTCTAATGAGACATACATATCCCTCACTTAAACTATTGAATTAATAATAATAATAATAATAATAAGTTATCATCATATATGATTACACAAATTAACGTTTAAAAAAAAAAAAAAACTTGTATTTTATAATATTCTTGTTTTGTTTGGTAAGTGGGAGTTTTTTTTCCTCTAAAAAAAAAAAAAAACCAAAATACGTATATTTTTATTGGAAAGTATGGACTTGTAAGTTGTAACTACTCGGCGTCACTACAAAAGCGGGGGTATTGGCGCGTTTTTTTGGGCTGTGTTTGTAAAAACACGGCCATAGAAGTACTACAACCTCGTTTTTATAAAATGCTGGCTTAAAGACTCTTCCTGAAGCCCCGTTATTACATGCGGGGCCATAGAATGCGTTTACAGTTGTTGTGAAATTTTAAAGTACTCACAAGTGTACGAACCGTACCGAAGTATAGTTTGACAAGAACGAGGTCGAACCCACAGGGACTTGAATGAATGTAGGAAAATTAAATCAAATCTTAACCAAATTAATCCTAATCTAGTTTAATTAAAAATTGGCTGTTTTGAAATTAAATAAACTAAGCAAATAATAAAATTAAGCAAATAGTTAAACTAAGCAAAAGATATAAAGCAATAAAAAGATGTAAACAATCAAGGAAAGGAATTAAGTTTTGGAATCCGCCTTGCAAGTCATATCAGCATATATTTATGATCATTAATTTTTCCCAACTCACTACATGATAATCTAGAAATCAATCTTGCTACCATGGAAAATATCATCATTAACACTTATTTTAAAAATCTAAAGCATGTTCTTCTTCGCTTCTTAAGTATAAAACCAAATCATCAATTGTATCCGTAGCCAAACAAATCACAGATATATCCAATTCTAAAAATCAAATCATAACTTGTATCCATTGACAGACAAATCACAAGCAATATCCAATTCTATAATCAAGAATTAATAAACCAAGCATTCAATTAATTAAGACACATCCTAAATCATGAGAAAAACATGATTGAACTCATATCTAGAATCCCATCTTAGTCAATTGATATGAAGCAAGAACAATTTAAATCATTAAAGAACAACTATTGTGGGAAAAATTAAATCACATAAATATTACTAATAATCTTTAACAAGGTTTCATCCTCAACCCTAATTATAAATTTAGCTACTCATGGTAATTGAAATAAAACAAAAGAATAAAATACTAAACATTAAACTAGACAAATAAAATAGAAAAAGGAATAGTCACAATGCTATCATGGAGAAAAGCTACAAAGAAGCCACATGCGGCACTGCCTCTTGCTCCAATATTCTGTTTTGCATCACAGCCCTAGCACTAGCCTCAGTCCCCCGTGAATTTTGCCCTAAAAAGCCTTTAAATAGGTCAATGAATCCTATTACAAGTTGAATTCCCGTTTGGAGAAAATCCCAGACTTTTAGGCTTTACTTAACCGACTATTTAGGCCCACTTAACGTCAGAATTAGGGCTTCTGGTAAACTACAAAGTTGTAGCCCTTTAAGTTAACTTTCCAGCCCAACTTGAATCATCTCAATTGGACATCTGAGCCGAAAGTTATGCTGAAAATACTAACTAATGTGCAGGCTGGAATCCTAATCCGAATTGGACTTGGATTTGGTGCAAATTTCCTTTGATTCCTTACTCCAATTGGACTTAAATTTAATATTCATGCCTGGCTGGATGTAAATTGGCTTGATTCAACTGGCCTAGCCCCACTTTGCATGTAAAGTCCTTGTTACCTGCAACACAAAGATATTATATAATCAGTCACAAAATGACATAAAAGTAAGGTCAAATATGTAGATATGTGAGTATTTTATTGTATATATTTCATGCACATCAATAGTCGCGTTTTACTGAACTATGGCTGCATTTTAAACGTGGCCAGCTATGGCCGCGTTTAAAACACGCAGCTCTAGGCCCTGGTTTTAGGCCGCATTTAAAAAGTGCAGCCATAGATCCCCTTAGGCCTTTAGTCACGAGGTTTAGGCCACATTTGAAAACGCGGCCTAAAAAAACGCGGCTATAGGCCAAATCGTCCTATGGCCACATTTTTTGGACCTAAGGTTGCGTTTTACAAACGTGGCCACAGAACATTTTTTTTTTGTAGTGCGTAATTCACAAGATGTTGTTAGCACGTTATCAATTACGTTTGTCTCTTTAGATTGTTGACTGCTAAGCCGAGCTATGAAATTGAAAAATGTTGAGAGAAATGTGTATTTTTAACAATTCTCGTAGGAGGAGATTCAGAGCTCAGAAGCCTTGAAGCTTGGAATGATATTATATATAAAAAAAAAATTAGAAAAATTAACGCCTAAAAAAAAGAAGATATAATGATATAAAAATGAAATTATAATTTCCAATTAAGTTTGAGTTCATTTGAAAAACTCTAAATTCAACCACCAAAAAAAAAAAAAAAAATTCAAAAGTAAACAGTGTTAAATTACCGATTGTCCCAAAAGTTTAAGTTATTGGAATACGGTAAATTTAATCATTTAACTAATACTTTTAACACTCCCCTGGCTTNTTTCCTCATAATTAATTTAGTATGCAATAATTACACGGCACAAGCTGCATGAATAAAGAGCTTCACACAAAGACCAACATAAAATAAAATCAGTTCACTTTAAACCCAACAAGACCCAAACTCAAAGTCACAATTTTTCAATAATAGAACCACGAAAACAAAATGGAAACTATAAAGAAGTTACCTGTAGAGTTGCCTAGACAGTAACAAGTGGAACCCAATCTATATATCTATATATATATAAAGGTGAAACTCAGAGAAACTCAAATTAGAATTCCAAATTAGAGTTCTAATTTTGCGTCATGTGTCTTAAATTATTTATTCTCAAAGAGTTTTATTTTAATTTAGAATCAAATGTGGGATCACATCATAAATATTCATCTAAGTGAGTATATGAAGTACAAAAACCAAGGGTCTAGAATAATGAATCGTAAAAAAAAAAAAAAAAGTGTTTCACAGTAATAATAATAAAAATATATGACAATTTACATTTTATACTAATAATATCCTTACAAATTTTTTTAAAGAGTTAACAAAATATAAAAATGACTATCAATAGTATTTCAATTATATATATGAGAATTATATTATGAATCTTATTGTATATCTTTAAGTATATCCATACATATGTATGAGATTACAAACTATTTAGGAATATAGGAAGCCCAAATCCCAATAGCCCAAGCAAGCAATATTAGAGGAACCTTGAAAAGAATCATAGGCAAGTTTGAATTTAATTTTTTTAAAACAAGTTGAATCACAGGTAAATTGGTTTGACTTAACCCGAGCTGGAAAAAAAAAATTATCAAATCAAGGTTCAACCATTTTTACCTCGGGTAAAAAGACTCGGGTTCAAATAAGGTAATATCTATTGGTTTGGCTGTTTGGGTCGGGTTATTGGGTTCAACTTTGTCATGTCTAGTCTCACATGCATACACACAGTTTCAGGTTGTATTTGGTAGGTTGCGTTTTTTTTTTTTTTTTTTTTTTTTAAAAAAGACATATGGCTCCACATGGTAGTCCAATTAGGGAAAAAAATATTAATATTTTAAAATGTCCATTAACCATATCAATATTTTTTATTTACCACTTAATAATATGAACTATTTTAATAAACAATACCAAAAAGTTGAAATGTTAGAACTAAATTAATACACTGCAAATATTAGAGACCAAAATAATAATTTTACACTACTAACTCTCAAACTTAAATTTATTTATACTTTCCTTTATTTGAGGCAAATTTGACTTCACAACTTCACTTCACAGTCAACTTAGCCCTTTCCTGCCTGAAATTTCGACTGTTCAGTAATACCAAGATGTGCCATATAAGAAGCCACACATGAGTTAGGAGCTCTCCACCTTGGGTGAGCTGTTGAGCATGTTGATTCCATTGACAATGACTAGCAGCATAACCCAGCATTTCAACCTACACATGACAAATAAACTCCCACTTGTTTTCAATACATAACAAGGAATGAGCAAGTTTATGTGCATTGGGAAGCAATAACTTTTTTTTTCTTGTTGCTCCCTTGTTGGAGGAATATTTTTGACATTGAGTAATTTTTTACAAGCAATTTCTTCTTTGCAACCTAATTACTAGCTGAATTCTTTCTCATGTTGCCAGTAAAGATGAGGATGCATTGGAGTCCAAGGCTAAATATAACGAGAACACGGATCTCCAGTAGGCTCCACAATTTACTCACACTTGGGGGGATGATCTGCATGGTTTTCCTCCTATTTGTGAAGATCAAACTGCTAGAAATTTGCAAATGTACCGAAGTTTAAACGTGGAATTAGAGGGTAAAGAGAGAAAAAAGCAAAGGAATTAAGGCGGTGTTTGGATTTTTGATTTCCATAACTCAGTTCTCAGTTTCCATAACTTATAACTCAAAAATGGTGGGACCCATAGTAAAAAAGTTGTTTGGCAAACGATAACTCTATTTCCATCACTCAATTCTCTGATTTTTGAGTTATGAGTTATGGAAACTGAAAACACATTTTGATTGTTTTTAGTTTCCATAACTCATAACTTAATGACAATATTGTAATTAAACACATATAGGGGACCCACAAACAGTGCTCAGCCGCACCTTTTGACAACTTTTGATTTTTTTTTTTCCCTTTCTTCTCCTAGTTGACTGTGCGGTTCTTTTTTTTTTTTTTTCACTAGGTTCGGTGAGTTTGGGTACTTAAAAAAAAAAAACTGTATTGAGTGACAGGTATAGAGCCCACAAATAGTGTGAAAAATATTGAGTGATGAAAAATGAGTGATGGTGCCAAACAAACATGGCATTTTAAGTGATGAGTGATAAATGACGAAAATTGAGTGATGAAAAAAAATAATCCAAACATCCCCTAAGATTGCTTTATTCATTTTCTAGCTTACTATAAAATTTACTCTTTGAAGTACATTATTAAGAGGCCAATGTGTGAAATGGCACATATTAATTAGTAATCTTACTAGTCGTTAACGAGGGAGGCTGGGGAGCTCTCTCCAATACTCCGACTAAAGTAAGGATACGAGGTTGACTTGCAGCCTTTGTTTTCTATGGATGGGTTGTCGAATACTTTGCATTGATTTCAAGGCTTTTCTTTTTCCTTAGTAAACTGAACCTTTTTTTCTTAATGCTGGCTGGTCTATCCGGTGCAGGGACTTTAGGAAATCTATACAACTCTGGTGTATTACTTAGAATAAAATATAAATACTTAATTTTGGGAATGGAAAGTCTGACAAATGCAACGTGTCTCCATAACTGGGAAAATCAAATTGGTCTTGCTTGTTGCTTATGAATGTAGAGTAGTTGGAGAATCACGACTTATTCCACGACGATTTTGATTATATATATATATATATATATATATATTTATTTATTTATTTTACTAATTATACTTTGTTACGTCATAGTGATAGCAAAGACGTCGTGAGAAAATTTGTAGTCCTAAATTTTTCCATGAATGTAAAAGTCTTGATGTCTTAGGGAATTTGTTAACAAGTCATTTTAAAAAGTTTTATGAAAAAAGTAAAAAATTTATAATTTTTTTACATTTTTTTTCTTTTCTCATAAAAAATATTTTAAAATGTTTTATAAACTAATACCCTTAGGGTATCTGTTAATATTTCTGTAAATGTAAAAGACACATTAATTAGTAATACATTTTTCAAAAACTAATTTACAGCTTTATTGAATAATTATATATATATATATATTTCAAAAATATATTCAAATTGTACACATGTTCAAAAAACTACATACAACCACAATAAATTTGTACGTACAAGTCAATAAGTAACTTTTTTTTTTTTGGTTGAAATCATTCACATGTATTTTATCTTTTAAAAAGTATGCACTACACACCACAATTGAATATTTATTGAAAGCTCGAAAATGTGTTAAAAACACAAGAGCTGTTTAGACCTTCAATTAAAATTACGGCTTGGTTGATTTTACACTAACTTAATACTAAGTGCGAAATAGTGTAAACACAAGCGTATAAGCAAGACAACTACTCTAATCCATAATTAAAGCAACACAGCAGTAATAATGAAATGAACAAGAGTAGGGAAGAAGGATGCAAACACAGAAAACACCGAGACGTGTTTTCGAAAAGGAAATCGAAGAACTCGGGGAAAAACCTCTCCGCTGCCCTCCAAGCGGAAATCGATCCACTAGACAATCAGTTGGGATACATGAGTAAGCAAGAGAGCCTCCAAGCCTAATCTACCCGATGTACCTAAGCCCTCCAAGCTCCTACTCCAACAAGGCTTCTTAGAACCGTGTCTTGTCTAGCACCCCGGATCCCGCAACAAGCTCCATGTTGCATCTGCCATTCCAAGCTTCTTCCAATGCTTCCCAGCAGCACCAAAACGTCACTCAACACTCTCAAAGAGTGAGGTAAGTGTTTGGGTTATCAACCTCTCAATGGTGTGGAAATGGAGAGGGAAGGGTTGAGGAGATACCACAAGCAATTGTATAGAGAAAGGTGGAGATGACAATCTCTAATTCCAAATGTGTTTGGCTAGGGTTTTCTCTCTGAAGCATACCTCAACATTTGTGGGTAATGAGGGTTTATATAAGATAGGTGCAAAATGTGTGAGTCAGTCAGTACAGGCTGGCAGAACAGCATGTCTCGCAGGTGTCTCGCGGGAAGGCCTTACCCGCCAGATACTCGCGAGAGACAGCTGTCTCCACCTGGCCTAACTCTTCGCATTCCAGCATGTGCAAGGCACATGCTTCACTTCGCGGGAAGCTAAGTCGCGACATACCCGCGAGATTCCTTCAGCCTCCAATTTGCTTGAGTCTTCACACACTCTCTATCACACACCCCTTACATCAATTCCCACAACACATACAGGGTATAAACAATTGATAGTAATTACAATCAAATTTGGCACGGAATAAAAGCCAACAAAATACATAGTTGTGAACAACAACTTTACATTTATTAATTTTTAACATATGCCTACTCGGCGATTAACATAACTCTAATTAGTTATCTTACTTGTTGCTAACGTTGGAGTTCTCTTTAGACTTGAAGGTGGCTCACACTAGTAGACTAACAGATTTCCCTAGTCATAAATCATAATCCTCTAAAAAAAATGGCTATGAGTTCCCCAGATGGAATCAACCTCCTTCTCAATTTGGGTACTGCACACCAGTTGTGGGGATAGAAATTTTTTCTAGGAGGCAAGCCAAATATAATAAGGTTTTAAGTAAAAATAATAATAATAACAATAATAATGCTAAAAAAATACTTATCACGTGCAGTAGGATTTCGTTAAACATAACAACAAAAATAATATAGGGGTGCAAAGTGTAATGAGTGTGATAGTTTAGGGTGCAAAGTGTTTGCTCGAATAGTTTATAGTGCAAAGTATAATCTAATGCATAATTTAAGATGGTAAAAAGTAATTTTCCAAAAAACAAAATTCATCAAAATTTTCCTCTTGTCGGATAGGTCTATGGCTAGCTTATTATTAATTTTAATTAAGTTGTATGATGGAATAAATGGAATGTCTATATTTACTACAGTAGTGAAAAGTATGAAAAAATCAAGATAAATTAAATTTCATTATTTATTTATTTATAATATTTATTGTGGGGCCAGGAAATCGTGCAGCCTCGGCCCACTCCAGGCCAGGCCCAAATGGCCCAATCCGAGGAAGGATGACTGCCCAAGGCCAATTTGGGGAGAAAACTCTTCTTTGGATCCACGCCGAGGATCCCCTCGTCCTCGGCATGCTAAGGATAACTGTAGGGGAGGGGGGACAGACCCAGAGCAAGTTGTCACCTCAACACTTAATACGTTCATTTAATCCTTCTGGCCGCATTAATGGGGATGCAACCCCTGGCAGGGCTACATCGATCAGGATGAACCACTTGAGCACGGATACGACCTCTGATGGGACAGGCAGCCAGAGGAGAGGCCAATGAACGATCAACAGAAGGAGGATGAGAGTAATATATAAGGGATGCGAACAAAGTGTAATGGGGAGGAAGGGGGGGAAGAAAGCCTCCTCGGCCATGGGCCGAGGAGTATCCCCCAGTTGTAAATTGTTCTAAGTATTTCTTCAATAAAAGAGAAAGGCGTTCATGCTTCGTAAACGCCGGTCAGCGCCTAAACCTTCAACCCACTCTCTACAAATTCATTGTTCTGGGTTCGTTGGGCCTATAACTAATCTCTTTTGGGCTTAGGCGACAAAAATTGACCCTACATTTATCATTGATGAAATTTTTAGCTCCCCTCCCCCCCTCCCCCCATTTTTTCTAAATATGAATTTCAATAATTATTTTTGTTAGTAAGATATTTATTATAATTGTGTTTGTATGGAACTATATATTCCAAATTATACATTTATTACAATTAAATACCAAGATTGTAATAAATTGTTTAAATATAAACATAATTTAAATATAATATATATAAATTTATTATTTACGTATGAGGAAGGAATATCACGTAATTTTTCTCAAAAACATTAGTCCTTAATTTTCCCAGTGCAAGTTCCAAGTAAAGAAGAATATTTAAGAATAATAAGAGATAAGTCTAGCGGACTTGGGGAACCTGAACGAACCTTGGAGGAATTTATACCATAATACAGTGAGGAGGAAAAAAAATTAATGCCACGTACTGCTACTCTCGCCTTCAACGACCCCAATTTACATTGTTGAGAAACCTCGCTCATTCATTGTTGCCCCTTCCCATAGTTTGTCAAATAGTAAGAAAAGAAGGAGGTTTATTTGGAGAAAATGGGCAAATGCCCTTTTCGGGCAAATTATGTAGCGTTTTCTCCTCTTTCTCAAATTAATTAGGAAAATGTCTCTCTTTTGAAACTTGATTTGAAATAAATCGAGTTATGCCCTATAGTGACGTTTTTAAAAAGCCTATATTAACGTTTTAAGGACCTATAGTGGCATTTTATAACTCGACCTCTACGAAGTTGAGTTATAGGTAAAAAAATAAAAAATAAAAATAAAAAAATTGCCTATAACTCGACTTCATGAAAATCGAGTTACAAAACGCTACTATAGGTCCTTAAAACGTCACTATAAACTCCTTAAAATGCAACTATAGGGCTTCAGATTTTTTTTTTTCTCTTTTCTGTTTAACTCGATTTATCTCAAATCAAGTTACAAAATAGGGGTATTTCCCTAATTAGTTTAGAAAATAGAGCAAAACACTATAATTTTTGCTTAAAAATGGCATTTGCCAATTTTTTCCAATTTATTTAGAAGAAGGGTTTATCGGGTAGAAAGTAAGAACTCAACCTCAAACTTTAATTAATTAAAATATATATAAAAAAATTATTGAGATGTAAAATTCTGAAGTCTCCAAAGTTTAGATGTCAAAATTTTACATAATCAATAAAAAGTCAAAAGTTTCAGCCTTCATATTTATACATGGATAAGTTAGATATATATAGAAGCAAATATAGTAATATTTAATTAAGTAAAATTATTTTTAGATTCGCCCCCCCCTCCCCCTCCTTTTTTCTAAATATGAATTTCAATAATTATTTTTGTTAGTATAGATATTTATTATAATTGTGTTTGTATGGAACTATATATTTTTGATTATACATTTATTACAATTAAATACCAAGATTGTAATGAATTGTTTAAATATAAACATAATTTAAATATAATATATATACACACACACAAGAATAATGAAGAGTAAAATTGTGAGGTTTCAAAAGTTTATATGCATCACCGCACACCCTTAGTGCAATGGTCACTCCATAAGTATAAGTGCTTGTGGGGTGTGGAGGTTGCAAAGGCCAGAGTTCAAATATCCAAGAGGAAACTTCACACACATATACACTTAGATTAAGTTGAAGTATAATTTCTATCTTGTAAAAAAAAAAAAAAAAGTTTATATGTCACAATATTATAAACTAAAAATAAATAAATAAAAAGTGAAATAGCTTTAGTTTTATATATAACTTCAATATTATCTCATATAATATTAGGTCTAGTAATAAAATTTATGATGGCTTCAAAAAAAAAAAAGTAATAAAATTTATGATGAAATTTATTATTTACGTACGAGGAAGGAATATCACGTAATTTTTCTCAAAAACATTAGTCATTAATTTTCCCAGTGCAAGTTCCAAGTAAAGAAGAATATTTAAGAATAATAAGAGATAAGTCTAGCGGACTTGGGGAACCTGAACGAACCTTGGAGGAATTTATACCATAATATAGTGAGGAGGAAAAAAAATTAATGCCACTGCTACTCTCGCCTTCAACGGCCCCAATTTACATTGTTTGGATTCAGCCGTTGAGAAACCTCGTTCCTTCATTGTTGCCCCTTCCCATAGCTTGTCAAATAGTGAGAAAGGAAGGAGGTTTATTTAGAAGAAGGGTTTATCGGGTAGAAAGTAAGAACTCAACCTCAAACTTTAATTAATTAAAATATCTATAAAAAAATTATTGAGATGTAAAATTCTGAAGTCTCCAAAGTTTAGATGTCAAAATTTTACATAATCAATAAAAATTTAAAAGTTTCGGTCTTCATATTTATATATGGATAAATTAGATATATATATATATATATAGAAGCAAATATAGTAATATTTTTTGAGAAAGAATATAGTAATATTTAATTAAGTAAAAAAAAAAAAGACTAAATAATTAAACAATATAAATATTAACTCTACAATTTCTGAAGTTGGAAACAATGTTTGTTTAAATCTAGAATTTTGTCACATTTGAACAAAGAATATATAACTGACATTTTTATCAAGCAGCCATCCACTTGCCAGATTATGGAAAGACTATATTGACTTTGAAGTCTCTGTCTAGGAGAGTTGACGTTTCTTTTAAAACCATGTCTTTGTTTTTGCTGAATCACAGATTACTCCGACAATTAAAGGAAGCGTAGAAATTTTTTATAATTATTTTGTAACTGAAGACTGGATGAAAGTTGTCGAAATAATATGTCCTAAAAGATCAAGACAGAAGTACCCTCTCTCTCTCTCTCTCTCTCTCTCTAGAGAGAGAGGGCCCGGTTAATGTGTCAATTTTTGAAAATATTTTTTCAAAAATCGAAAAAACTGTCAATACTTTTTCAATTTTTTTTTTAAAATGATAATTATTGTGTGCCCTAAGAGCACATATTAGCAAAATCCATATATATATATATATATTATTGAGATGGTTTTACTGAATGCACTCACTGCATGCAACCGGTGTCGTATCGCAAGTGGGATTTACATCCCTAAACTCTCTGTTGTGTGGGCATCCATGACGTGCAACGGGTGCTCTAGATAATCTCTTTATTATACGGCACACTTGTATTACATGTAAAAGATGGACTAGATAACGCCTCTTGGATTAGGGAAGGTTTACAGGGAGTCAGGATTGAATAAACGTCAAGTCATTATTACCTACTCAATTATCTAGTATTGTAACAATTAATTATTAAGTTAAACAAAAGATTAAATAATGAAACAATAAGAATCGAAGCATAGACCTAGGAAAATTGTTGTTTGAATAGATCTAAAATTTTGTCTCATTTGAAATTTAGATCCATCCATTAATTTTGTATGTTTAAATCTAGAATTTTGTTACATTTTTTTTTTTAGACATTGATTTTTTTTTTTTTTTAAATTTTGGATACATTGATAGTTAAGGTGAGGAAATTTGAATCTTGAATATTTCCAATGAAAACATCATAAACTTTTCTTTAAAATGACTACTCGCTAGCTCAAATCAGAAATAAAGCGAGTGAAATTATGAAAAAAGTATCAATAAGTTGCCCAACACAAATATGGAGTCTTGGTGATTTGAGACAAGGTGTGATATTTTGGTGATGCGTCTGAATGTGTGTCTTTTTTCTTTTGCTCATTTAAGAGAATTTTCACCAACCATTATATTTCTAAGATGTAATTGGTCACTTCTATACTACTATTTAAGGGGCTGCACCTGTTTGGACCGGATTTTTTTTTGTTCCAAAATACCCCTATTTCCCTAGGTTCAAGTAGAGACAAAACTAAAGAATAATTTGGTAAAACTACATCTTTTAACTCTTGCAAAAACATTGCCTATAAAATAGGATTGAAAAGTTCCAATAACCCACCGTTCCCATCAAAAAATAATTCCACAAAAAAAAAAAAAAAAAAAAAAAAAAAAAAAAAAAAAAAAAAATTTCCCCTCAAAAAATAATTCCACAAAAAAAAAAAAAAAAAAAACCCACGTATAATTCAAAACATACAACCAACCAGGTATTCAATCTTACCACCGTCACACCTCTCTCTCAAAAAATAAAAACTCAAATCTATCCACAAATGGGGTATGTAATAAATTTGAAACTTTTACATATGAAAATTTTGATGGCCATGGTGTATATGGTTTTTTTTTTTTTTTTGGGTTAATGAGATTAGAAGTTGATGGATAAATTTTGCCAATTGGTAATGGATAAACTTGCAGTAACTTATCAGAAATAATTATAAAAAGTCTAAATTTAGAGTTTTTTTTTTTTTGGCCAAAGAGGTGGGTTAAAACTTTAAAACGTTTCTTAATTTTAAGGTAGTGGGGTTGTGTTTTAGTAGTTAGAGGAAGAGTTTTTTCAAAAAAGTAGGTAACTATGTAACTGCAGGGTTAGTGGAAGATAAATTTTTGACTCTTTTTTAGGAAGTGGGGATAGTTCCTAAAAACACTACATATAAGACCATGTTAATTCTACTGCTTACCAAAATCACAAACCGTTCCTATCAAAAAAAGAAAAGAAAAAAAAAAGACTTCATTGTTCTTCTGCATCTACATCTTTCAGTGACAATTGAGACAAAGTGTGTTCGTATAAAAAATAAGAATGGCTGGTGAAGAAAAGGGTCCTGCAATCATTATGATATATGTTTTGATTGCATGAGAAAAGAAAAATGAAATTAACTTGACAAAATTTACTTAACTCAATATTTTTGTGGATTAATAATGGGTTAAGTTGGGTTGAATTTTTTTTTAGCCTTGACATATACTGCTTTTTGTTTTGGTTGCATGATAGAAGAAAAGTGAAACATTGGTTAATTTTTTGTTCTCATGCATCCACCAATATAAGAATATATTTATACACACTTTTTACATTTTCCATTATAATGCATTTGTGAGTGAAATAATTTTTTCATCATACTCCTAGATTTTTTGTGATTAAAAAATGTAATAATTTCAAATTATAATGAATGCAAATAATTAAATTTGGAAAGAGCTTAAATGGTACTCTACCATTAATCCACCCTCTCACAAATCACGATTAGGTAACTCTCTTTCCTCTCATGCTCTCTTACTTTTAATTTCATTTTTAGTTTTTTTACTTTTTATTTTGTGAGTCATATTGATATAATTTTTCTAAAGGTTATTTTTTATTTATGTATTTTAACAGAGAGAAGACACATTTTGAAAGAGATTATTATTGAGTGATTAGATTGATTGCGGAATAGTTGACGATGGTGATGAATCCGAGACACGATGTTACATAAGCCCTTATTAAAAAGCCTAGATGAATGCAAAGGAGTATGAGACATCTAATTTTTTATTTTTATATCTTCATCTCCTATCAAATAATTTCCAATGGTGAAAAATTAGCAATTTAGGATGTACAAATACTACTATAGAGACTCAAACATTTGTAAGTAAATAAAAATTGAACCAAATACTCATAGAGAATCAAACAATAGCAATATATATTACTATAGTAATTCCAAATTATAACTCTGTTGCGGTTGCAAGTTTATTGCCAATAACACCTCCGCATCAAGGCACTAGTGACATTTTGTCTCCATCATTTTATTTCGTAAAAATTTGGGTTAAAAGAAAACTGAAATTAATAGGATATATTTCTGGAAATAAAAAAAAAATTAAAAAAATTAACACATCTTTTGATGTAGCGTGGATCTATGCAATTGGCTGTCCTGGGGGAGCCAAGCTCCAACTAGAGAGTAGAGATGGTTATGTGATGAGACTCAAGTTACCTCCATCATGGACAAAGGTTGGGAATGACAAGCACGTAAAGCCTTAGACAAAGAATCAGCTGGAGGTGAAGTCCTAGTCAAATACACTGAACGTTGAGATGATGAGGAGTGACAGCGATGAACACCAGGAGAGAAGATATTGCTCCAAATACACTACTTCCAACTCTAACACTGCAATTTCCTTGATTAACTCTGTGGCTGGCTGGAGTCATCAAAAAGTAGCGTTAAATTACAATATGAAAATGAAAATGCAGCTATTAAGCAAAAGGAAAACCAAAACCAGAGGCTGTAATTAACATAGGAATTATACATGATTCCATGGTTAACTCGGGTTATACAAGGGCATCATAAAAAATTATGACAATTAGTAATAGCATTAAACCATAAAAATCAAAATATTGGAGCATATGATTCAGTAGTCACAGGTACCTTTATGGATAAGATAACACATGGTGTCTAAGTCATAATTACAAAAACAAAAACACATAATAAAATAGAAAGTGGGAATTCTCCATAGATATTGACTGTTCACAGTATTGGTTTTCCGGTTTTCCCTCTCTTTGGTAAATGAAATTTTGGTTAAAATGATTAAGAAATATAATGAGATAATGCAACACCTTAAGATATTGGGATAAAATTTACAACTACGCTATAGACAAAATACATAAATGGTGAAACTGCAATTAAACTGTATAAGTAGTTCATAATAATTTACTCTCCAAAACCCCCAAGGCCTAGTGGTTCCTAAGGCCTCATTAGATCAATGAGGTCCTAAGTTCAAAAACCACAACCAGCATCTTGGGACCACCCCCAAGAGATTCCTCCTAGTAATTACTTGGTGTTTGTAGGATAAAATGGCTACACACACTCAAGGGAATAGTCAAGTGTTCGAAGAGCATTGGACACCCTCTTTAGCAAGAAAAGTTATATACATTACTCTCCAAAACAAATCTACATCAGTGTTTGGGAGAGGTAGGCAAGAAGGTATACCTTGGGCATTACTGTTTCAGTTGTATTATCCTGAGAGGAAGACCTATATCCCATTGCATTTTCCAATGCCCGGCGGACCTCAAATTGGTCTTGTAATCTCTTCTTAAGTTGTAGAATCTGCTAGCCACATATTTTAAAATTAATAAGTAACTAGTAGAAATCACAGCTATAAAGATGGAGCCCATTTGCAATAGGCTGAATAGACAAAATGACCGAGGAAAAGGATTAGATTTAAGTCTTGTGGTTCTTCAAAACGTGGTTATTAAGAAGAAAAAATTCACTTCCATACCTCTTGCTTTAAAGAATTTTGAACTTCAGCCTTAGGGGATTGCTTCTTATTGGTTTTGATATGGTCCTCTAAGTGCCCCATATCCTGAAACCAGATTGGAGTAAATTAGAAATGCAAGAGTTGCGTGTGTACTTATTTACTACAAGTAAAACTCACTGAGAGAGCACTGCATAAGAGCTATAAAAAAAGATCATTTGCTTAGTATAAGGTATCAACTCAGCCCAACAAGGCCTTATATCTCAATTACTAAGGATTACAAATGTTCTGGATGGGCTCTTAAGATGCAGAGCGAAATACAATCAAACAAATAATAAGATGAAGTGGATAATTCCTTGAATGATGAAAGGAGTAACCAATCTTACCATCTTTATTCGGACTAAGGCTTCAAAGGAACCATCCACATTATCTCCCCCAACTCTTTTCTTATTAGGAAAGCTGTCAGAGCACAAGAGTGTACACAAAAAAAGTCAAAAGAAACAGATTTTTGAGAAGGCAGGATGTGAAGTCTATCATAGCAATTATAGGCCACTTCATAAACATTTTTCTTCACATGAACAACCCCAAGCTACAAAATACGTTGCTAGTCTACAAAATAACCTTCCTTATACAATTTATGACAATAAAGCTGCCCAGCAGTGGGCAAAAAGAAAAAGAAATTCAAAATGCATTTCTCAAACCTCAATACGATCTGTCTTGCAAGCAATAAGCTTCTCTTTAAGATTTGCAATTTCAGGGTTCAAAGCTGATCAATTTGAGTCCGTACATCTGCAAGTGAACCTAAATTCCAATTAAATTAGAGTAAAATTTATGGATCCTTTTTCAACTATGTAGAGTTGGCCATATATATCCTATTTCTCCATTCTATTCTATCCAAATATATATTGCATCCTTGTTCAATACATTGTTCAATACAGCTATTCATATAGTTTTAAGCCCTTCTCCACCTTTCTTCACTACTTTTACTTGAATTAGATCAGCCTTTCTCACAAGAGCATTAAGCATTCTCTGCAACACATAACCAAAACATCTTAAACTACTCTATCTCATCCCTTTCTCAATATAGCCACTCCACCTTTAAACAGACGAGTTCATCTATTATTTTCACACCTATTATTTACCCTTTTTTTATAAGTATAATTTACCATTTTCATTTCCACTACACTTGTATTAGGAATGTCTTACTTCTTACCAACCAAACACTTCGTATCATTTTTCATTTCCACTACACAATGTTCATTTCTTTCAATTTTTGTCTTATTACCTATTAAAAATAAAAAATAAAGCATCATTGATCTAAGCATATTAGTTTTCCAAAAGGAGAAAAGTCAAATGAATGAGACTGCCAACA
The DNA here is from genome assembly GCF_002906115.3 of Quercus suber. Classification (NCBI taxonomy): domain Eukaryota; kingdom Viridiplantae; phylum Streptophyta; class Magnoliopsida; order Fagales; family Fagaceae; genus Quercus; species Quercus suber. The sequence goes on along the minus strand of NW_027069526.1, from coordinate 512,913 downwards.
TCAGGGAAATGCAGCAACAGGAGCTGCATTGCTACCTTCCAAAATTGAAATCAAATTAAAGCACGCTTACCAGAAGCAGCAACAGGAGCTGCATTGCCCCTTTTCTCTGTTGCTTGGTTGTCCTTTCTTCCAGATGTTGATAAAGGCTTGCGACTCACATCTTTACTTAGTTGAGAACCAGATGTATCCACCCCTCCTTCACGTTTCTGCCATGCTTGCTCAGCCATTAGTTGCCATTTTGAAAGCATGTCATCTCCTCCAACAGCAGTACGGGCTGCAACGTTTGTCGACCTTGTCCTCATTTTGTCATCTTCCTCTTTGTTTGCCTGTACCGAAGCAGATAGCAAAGTCAAGAATTTTGAAATTTAGTTGAGTGGTGAAGATATAAATGAATTATCTTGTATACCTTAAGTGATTTACCACGACCATCATCTTTCTCCTTGTCACCATCAACTCAGGCATTATTACCCTCAAGCTGCATTTGGAGAGATATATCATACAATATCAAATATATAGAACTTTAATCAGACCCAAAGTAAACATTTGTGTGTAGCTCGCACTAACACTTCAACTTCTTTGACTAATTTTTTGGATTTTTTTATCAGCTGGATTTTTTATATCAGCTGATACAATACATGTGATGTTGAAGATAACTAAAACTCCTAATCTTCTTTCACATGTCTCAAAAATGGTTTTCCCGCATTTTTTTTAGTACGTAATGGTGGTTTATTAAGGGACTATGCCCACATAATGGTGTAGTACAAACAAAGAAAGAAACCCTCTTAGGAGCCTTAACATACCAAGTAGTCTAATAAGGCAAAGAGATTGCCTTGGTACAATTCAGTATAGAAATAAGCAAACCTTGTCCAAGTACAATTCAGTAGCCCAAGTGGAGATCATTGTTATTTGGCATTTATCATCCTTTGCAAGATTATCAAGCTTTCAGAGTAAGAAAGTTATGCAGGCATCCTGCAAGTAAAAGGTAGTATTCCATATGAGTAGTAGAACTTCAATGCACTGATTTAACATTAAAACACAAGTAACATACAGATACAAGGGTCAAAACGTAACATAAGGACAAAAAATCTAATTCAAATCTTAAAAAGCATCAATGAAAATTCCTACCTGATTTATCTCCTCTTTATTGTAACTATGACTCTGTAGTGGCTTCCATGAGGTGGCCTCCAAGAGACAAAAAAGAAAAAAACAGCTTGTTGGTAACAATGACAAAATCAACTGTAAATCAGTAACTAAGAGTACATAATCATGAAACATTGACAAACTAGGCTATATATAAAGTTCTAAATTTTATTTTTTTTTTTTTTTTTTTTAAATATAAAAATAAGTTAAATAATCCCACATTGCTGTTTTTTTTTTTTCTTTTAAAAAAAATCATCCTCACATTTATCTTCCTATCAATTTTTCTTTTAAAAAAAAACATCCTCAAGTTTATCCAAAAACAAAAACTAAATAGATATATACGTTTATCTTCCAATCAATTTTTTTTAAAAAAAAAAACATCCTCAAGTTTATCCCCAAAAAAATAAATAAATAAATAAATAAATACTAACCTCTGAGCACGCGCTTGAAAAACTAAATAGATACTAGCCTCAGAGCACGCGCTCATGCGCATGCTTAAAGGCTCTTCTATTTTATTTTATTTCATTTTATTTTTGGTAAAGGTTAATAATTTGCATCTATTATAATTTAGAATTACTATATTTTTCAATCATAAAAAAATCTAAGGGTGTGATGAAATGCATAATACTCATTACATCACAAACGCATAATTTTGTAACTAGCCTCTAAGCACGTGCTCACGCGCGTGCTCAGAGGCTCTTATATTTTTTAAGTAAATATTAATAATTTGAATCTATTATAATTTGAGATTACTATATTTTTCAATCACAAAATATCTAGGGGTGTAATGAAAAAAAAACCTAGAAGTGTGATGAGTATTATATGTTTGTAGATAGTGTTTTACGTGGAAGTTAAAGAAGCATTTTTACCAAGTTTTGTCACTACTTAAACATAGGCTGTAGGGGTATTTTGGAACAAAAAAAAAATTTGGTCCAAACAGGTGCAGCCTCTTAAATAGTAGTATAGATATAATTTTTATTTTGAAAATCTAATTTATAAGTGGATAAAGCAATTTAAAAATTAATTGGAGAGTGGTCCTATTTTTTAGGCAATGTTTTAGTAAGAGTTAAAGTTGCATTTTTACTGGATTATCCTTTAATTTTGTCTCTACTTAAATATAGGGGTGTAGGAACTTTTTTGAACTAAAAAATGAGGAATCCAAATAGGGAAAGCCCCTTAAATAATAGTATAGACTAGCCTCTGAGCACGTGCTCACGCGCGTGCTCAAAGGCTCTTCTATTTTTTGGGTAAGCGCATGCTTAGAGGCTCTTCTATTTTTTGGGTAAGGGTTAATTTAGAGCATTTATTATAATTTAAGATTATTACATTTTCCAATAAAAATAAATAAATAAAACTTAGGGGTGTGATGAGTATCATGTGTTTTGAAATAAGAAAAACTTGATCAATCACACTCCTAAGTTTTTTTTTTTTTTATTGGAAAATGTAATAATCCTAAATTATAATAAATGCTCTAAATTAACCCTTACCCAAAAAATAGAAGAGCTTCTGAGCACGCGTGTGAGCGCGTGCTCAGAGGCTAGTATTTCTAATTGATTTTATCTTCCAATTTAGGTTAATAAATGTCCTAAGTGTTCCTAAGCTAAAATAAGTTCTAAAATCATGTATCAAGCCAAAAGATGTAGATCCAGAAGTTCGGTTACACGTGTAGATGCATAATATTAGGCATTGTACAATGTCTATCTTTTGGCAATACCTTCTTTTTCATATGATTCTTTGTTTGAAAAATAACTTGAATATTCGACATGATATTTTTCGATAAACATGGTTTTATTTCTCAAAGCTTTTTTTCTCATTAAAAAAATACAATTGTCAAATTCTTGTGGAGTATCAACTTGATCCTTGTCAATTTTATTGATCACGAGGATATTTAGTGTAATTTGGTAAAATTTGGGTTTGAAGATGGTGATGTCTATGAACTATCAACTTATGGACTTTTGTGCAATTCTTAAAAGTTTAGGGGGAAAAGTGCAATTTTTTGTAGTTTAAGAATTGAGGTGAAAATTTTGAAATCTTTTGAGCAATTATTTAGTTTTCTTGGTCAAAGTGTAGTTTTAGAAAGCTTTTGAATTTAAAATGTAATTTTGGAAAAGCTTATGATCAAAATGAAATTTCGAGTAAATTTTGGGGTCAAAATGAAATTTTAGAAAACTTTAAGTATTAAAATATAATTTTGGAAAAATTAGTGGGTTGAGATGTAATTTTGGAAGAATGTGATGGCATTAATCATATCAAAGTTTGTATAATAGTTTCTCAAAAAAAGTTTGTATAATAAAAAATTGTGTCAAATTTACACTTTTTTTTTTCCCTAAAAACTATCCATATCAAATAAGGTAAAATTGTCTAAATATGCATGCTACAATAACTATGTAAATTTACTCTATTTTATTATTTCTTTACGTATTCTGAGTATGAATGAAGAGAGTAAGTGGTTGTTGTGTGTGAAGAAAAAAAGAAAATTGAGAAAATTGATATTTTATTGAAATATAGTGTAAAATAAATAATCTGATATATGGTGCTTTGAAAATTGAGCAAATAAAATAAATAAAAAAAAAGTAAGTTTTTATAATAAAATAGACATAAATTTTTATACAAACTGATACGAATATTGTAACTTTGTTTAAGCTCAGCTGGGTCATAGCTTTTTTTTTTTTTAGTAGAAAGCTAGGTTATACTTAAAAATAAATAAATAAATAAATAATTTAAAAAAAAATAAAAGAAAGAAAGAAAGGAAGGTTGGGTTATAGCTAATGTGTCGGTTGGATTCGATTTTTGGATAACGCCAAACAGGCCCATTACTAGCGGTGGCTCTTGCACTTGTTTGCTCTTCCCCTTTTCTCTCTATCTCACCTTTTTTTCATGACCCAGATATCATGGTCGAGCAACTTCAAGGTTTCGATCTCGCCACTGGGTATGTTTGTGTTTATGGTATATGTAATTTCAGATGTTTAGAAGTGGACCTATGTATGTGGTGGTTCTAACATTATCAGATTACTTATGTGACTGTGTGTCTGTGTTGGTGAGAATAGCTAATGTGTTTATATACATATTTCTGACACTGCATGAATTTGGTGTACCGTGTATGTGTATGCGATGAGCGTGTGTGAGTGAGGCGTACAGATTATACATACTAGAGGACGGTGAATATGTGCGATTGTTAAGTGATGAAGCGTAAGTTCGTCAGTTGAGTTATACTGATTAAGCGTAAGTTCGTCAGTAGAATTAGTAAGATGGAAGCAATCTCCAGCCTGTATGAACGTACCCTCAAAGGTGGTCACCGGTGTGGTGCTTGCCACAATGCCTCCGATGCCAAAGTCAGTATAAGAAGCTCTTTTGGGAATAAACAATGTAATGTGACAGAACGAAAGAAATCTCTTAGTGTCTATGTGTGTATGTACCTTGTACTTGGCAATGTGTGGGCTTTATATATGCTTTCATAGCTTCTAGCCGTTGAGGTAGTTATGGAGGTCTTAATGCTCCTCTTGGTAATGCCTGGTGCTGTGTAATGTGGCTTTAATGTGCTCCAATGGTTCATACAGTTGCCCTTGTAACCGTTCTGGGTGTAATTGTGCAGCATTGAATGGCCTTTTGGCCTTCATCAATGACGTGGGATTTATCTTGCTTGTCCAGGGATATATTCGTCTATATCACGGACATCGTCTTAGGTAAATGAATTCGTCAGTCTCGTCAGCTGCCTCTCGATTCTGTGGTTGTCGTGACTTGTAGTGTCGACCGAAGAATATGAAAGGTTTTGGGCTATAAATGACTCTTGGGATTTCTTTCTGTATTAAATGTATAGTGGCGGCGCTCCTCAAGTTATGGCCTACGTGGCGCCTTCTGACTAGTGGAGTTAATACTCCAATTCCTGTGACCATTGGGTTTCCCGCTAGTTTTCAGTTTTCTGAACCTTTGCTTTTAAACTTCTCCCCTTCTCATTTTTCTTTTCCACTTTTCTCAAAAATTTTCCATCATTGTTCTAGGCCTTTCCTTCACTTTTCTCATTCTGCAACTCTTCTCTGAACTGGTGCATTGTATGGTGGGGCTTCCCTTGTCCGCCATTTTTAAGGTACACCACTTCTCTTTTTCTTGTTTTGCCTTTTCTCTATTTGTTACGATACAGTTTTTAATTTCCTTCTTCTTCTCCTTCCCTTTTGTTTGTCTTCAATTTCTTGGGGGTTTAGTTTGTAGAGTTTCACTTCGTGTTTTTTCTGGATTTCCATGGTTAGTAGTTCTGAGGTTAGGATAATTTGCCCATCAGTTTCTTTCTTTTCTCATGTTTAGGGGGGTCTTCAGGCGCTTTCCCTCATCTTGAAGACTTCATTTTCGAGGGTAACTGTTTAAGCGTTGCAGTGGCCGATCTGTTGACTTTGCTTCGTCAATCAATTGGTTGGTTCGAGAGTCAGGTAAGGGAACAGGGGATAATGTCTGAAATTAGGTCGAGCGAGCTCGAGACTAGGTTATCGTCCAGCAATGACCCAGTGGAAGGGGACACCGCTGTCTCTACCCTTCAAGATGTTAAGGCTTTTCATGCCCTCAAGGAGGAGTGTGGATTGGATGCTGACATACTGGGGAGATTTAGGGGTAGATTTCAATTCCCGGATCGGGTTATGGTTCATCTGCCTAATGAGGAGGACTGGGCTTGTCACTTCTTCCTAGGCAAGGTATACTTTTACGAGTCTGCCCTCGTCTGTGGGTTGAGGTTTCCTGTCCATCCCTTCCTTATAGAGCTATTAGACCACTTTGGTATTGCTCATGGGCAGCTTATGCCTAACTCGTGGAGAATATTGGTCAGCTGTATGGGAATATGGCTGGCCGCTACGGACGGGGATATGCTCAGGGTTGACGAGCTCATCTATTTGTATCGCTTGAAAGCGTCTAAGGAGCATGGGTACTATGAATTGGTGCCTTGGGAGAGGAGGACTAGAATCGTCAAGGGGTTACCTTCGTCTTTTAGGTACTGGAAATCTAGATTTTTCTTTGTGTCTGGGGACGATTTTAAGACTCCCTCTGGCGAGGTTTGGGGTGATCTCCTGAGATGGCATCGTCGGTGGGGAACCCCGACCTTAGGTGCGTCAATATTTCTTCTCGTCACTTAAGTTTCGTCATGTTTTTGCCTTTATTGCTACTGATTCTTTTATTTCTTCTTTTGCGTAGTTAAAAGACGGCCCAAACTAAAGAGCAGGTATAAGGAGCTAGTATAGAAGGCGATTGAATATGCGTAGACGATTGAGAGCTAGGACAATCTTGTGGACCTAAGGACCCTTGCCTTCTACTGTCTTGGACCAGACCCTTCCAGCTTCATCCTGCGAAACCTTGAAATTGAAGGGAAAAAGAGTAAGTGTTGGGTTCATCAGTACTAACTTTCCACACCCTTGACTTTTTTTTTTTTTTTTTACAAGCGTTTCCTTCTTGCAGAGATGAGGACTAAGTTCAACAAAGATATGTATGCTAAGATGAGGTCCAAGAAGGACGAGCCGCTGTCAAAACTAGGGAACAAGACAGTGCGCGTCACTGGGAGGGGTAGCTCCATCATTCCAGCTACCTCCGTCAATCCAATTGTTTCAGGAGCTGAGATGACGAGGACGGCCTCTCCCGCCACATCTGTGGAAGAGATTGGTGGTACTCCTGTCTCGAAAAGGCCACGGCTATCCGAAAAAAGGAAGGAGAAGGTCGATCCTCGTTCATCTACGGTCTGGAATGACTAGAAGATGGCAGTGGACAGGGCTCACAAGGTCGTGACTACCGCGAATTTAAAGGCCTTATCTAGCGTGCCTTTCAACGACATTGCGGCTTGCCACGTCCATAAGCTTTTATAGGTAAATTGTTTTGTGTAACCTTTCAGCTTCTTTTCCTTTCTCATATTACTGACGACTTTGAACTTCTTTCCAGGTGCTAAGGGAAAGTCTTCATATTACCTCTGAGTATTTTACTCAGGAGGCTAAGGTGGCGTTCCTCACATCCAGGATAGAGGCTCTGGAGGCGGAGAATTCTACACTGAAGAAGAATCTTATTGACTCCATGGGCGAGGCTACCTCCTTGAAGGAAACAGTAAAGACCTTGAACGACAACCTCAGTGCTGAGCGTCAGTTGACACTGGAGAAGGATGAGCAGCTTTTAGGCGCCAAGGAGAAGCTCAAGACTATTGCTGCAAGGTCGGTAGAAGCTTTCCAGACTACTGACAAGTACAACACCGTCCTATTCAACTGGTATTTCAAAGGTTTTAAGCTCCTGAGGAGATATCTTGTCAAGCATCCTTCTGGAATGGACATGGAGAAGCTGGATTTAGAAGAGGTAGACCAGGAGATGGCTGCTGACAAGGCCGTCTAATCTTCTACCACTGAGCCTGATGCCCCTGAGAACGCTCCTGCTAGTGACGCTCCTGCCAGTGATGACGCTGTTATTGACGCCCGAACCTGACACTTGTGAAAAATTCTTTTTTTTTTTTTGGATGCCCATTATGTTTTGGGTTGTTTTGTAAGTCTAATTTGAGAACAATTTTACTTTAATCTATCTTGAGAACAATATTTTTAGCCCAGTGTTTATGGGCCTTCGGTTGTAAAAACAATGGTGATTTGCCTGCTTGTTTTTGGGCTTTAATTTAATTTGCATCTCTGTACTTACTTTCACTTGTGATTGCACGTTCTTTGGTTTGTGATTGCACAGGATCTTTCAATCATCAATACTTTTTGTCCATAACTTCGTCAAATCCTTGCAAACAACACTTTTGTAGGGGATCTAACTTTGCCCTAATTTTTGTTTTGATTTGTTGCAAGGGATCTTTTCATCGTTGGTAGCTTTGCATGCGTCTATGTAGGATTTAGTTACTTAGCCATTTTTTTCTTTTGTGACTTACACCCTTTTAGGGATCTTGTCATCGTTAGTAACTTACATCCGTCAAGGGAGAATATTGTTACTTAGCCTTTTTTGGCTTTTGTGACTTACACCCTTTTAGGGATCTTGTCATCGTCAGTAACTTACATCCGTCTAGACGGAATCTTATTACTTAGCCATTTTTGGCTTTTGTAACTTACCCCCATTTAGGGATCTTATCATCGTCAGTAATTTACATCCGTCTAGGCGAAATCTTGTTACTTATCCATTTTTGGCTTTTGTGACTTACACCCTTTTAGGAATCTTGTCATTCCTTGGTCTTCCAGCTGAATCAAACCTGTTTGTATGGAGACATTTAGCTGAATAATTCGTTTATTAATTTCAACAATGAATACATTTATCTGTTACATCTATTAGTGGTATTTCTTCAGGTGCTCAATGTTCCATGGCCTCAGGAGTCTCTGTCCGTCTAGGGTTTCCAAGTGGTAGCTGCCTTGCCTGGAGTAGTGGACGACTCGGTAAAGTCCTTCCCATGTGGGGCTCAGCTTTCCTTGGGCAGAATCTCTAGTCCCTGTGGTGACCTTGCGCAGGACGAGGTCGCCTATGTCGAGTCGTCTAAGTTTTACCCTTTTGTTGTAATAGTCAGCCATCTTCTGCCAGTACTCTGCCATTCTGCTGCAAGCTTTGTCCCTCACTTCGCCCAGACAGTCCAGATTCACTCGCAGACGATCATCATTGGCTTCTTCGTTGAATACCTCTCGTCTGATGCTGGTTACTCCTACTTCGACCGGGATCACTGCTTCAGTGCCGTAAGTGAGTCTGAAGGGGGTCTCTCCCGTCGGGGTTCTTGTTGTGGTTCTGTAAACCCACAAGACATTAGGCAATTCTTCTGGCCAGGCACCTTTCGCGTTGTTCAGCTTGGTTTTTATGATCTTGAGTAGTGTACGATTTGTGACCTCCGTCTGTCCATTTGCCTGTGGATGTCCTGAGGATGAGAACAGATTCTTAATGCCAAGGCCTGAACAGAAGTCCTTGAAGCCTTGGCTGTCGAACTATTGTTCGTTATCTGATATGATCGTCCTTGGAATCCCAAACCTGTAAGCTATATTCTTCCACACGAAACTTCAGATCCTTGCTTCAGTGATAGTCGCCAGTGGTTTTGCTTCAACCCATTTCGTAAAGTAATCAATAGTAGCTAGTAAGAATTTTACCTGGCCTTTGCCTAGGGGTAGTGGGCCGACGATGTCAATTCCCCATTGCGCAAACGGCCACGGGGACGCTATCGTCGTCAGTCTTTCTGTCGGAAGTCGTTGGACATTCTCGAACCGTTGACATTTGTTACACTTCTTGATGAACTCTGTTGTGTCCACCTATATAGAAGGCTAGAAATAACCTGTTCGAATGATCTGGCCACCCTTTTCTTGATTTTCCTGGCCTCGTCTGCATTCTGAGGGAGGTGCCTGTCTTGGAGGAAAGATACGATGGGCATCATCTAGCTGTTTGTGCTCTGGATTGCGAATGTTGGAACTTCTTCAATGTTGGGTTTTTTCTGGATTTCCATCATTAAGTCCATGTTCGTCGCTCCTTCTTTTGACGATGCTACCTTCGAGACTTCGTCTGCCACCATATTACGGCTTTTGGGGATCTGTACAAATTCCACTTTATCAAACTCCTGAGTCAGATGTTTTATCAGCCTGAGGTACTTCTGCATTCTCTCTTCCTTTGCTTCATATTCTCCCTTGATTTTCCCAATTAGCAGCTTTGAATCATTTTGGACTAACAGGTTCTTAGCTCCAAACGCCTTTCCGAGTCTCAATCTCGTCAGAATGCCTTCGTACTCGGCCTCATTATTGGTGGCCGAAAATTTCAGCTGAACTCCATACTTTAGTACTTCTTCATCAGGGGTGATTATGATGACCCTTACTCCCCCCCTCCTTTGGGCTGACGAATCGTCGGTCTGTATTGTCCATTGCTCAGTTTTGCTAGTGAGGTCGTCTTCGTCCAGAAGGGTGAACTCGGCGATGAAGTTTGCCAAAGCTTGTGCTTTAATGACCATCCTGGGATGGTACTCAATATCAAATTGGTTGAGTTCAATTACCCACTGAACCATTCTCCCAGCTGCCTCAGGTTTGTTCATGGACTTCTTGATAGGCTGGTCTGTCATGACCAGGATAGGATTTGCCTGAAAATACTGTCTTAGTTTACGTGAGGGTACTATTAGCGCAAACGCAATCTTTTCAATTCTTGGATAATTGGACTCAGCTCTTTGGAAGGCTTGGCTGACGTAATAAATAGGGAGCTGTTTCTTGTCTTCTTCTCGGATTAGGGCTGCACTCACGGTTGTAGCTGATGCTGCTAAGTAGCGTTTGAGCTCCTAGAACGCCACTTCACATTCTTCGGTCCAGGCAAAAGCCTGCTTCAAGGTCTTGAAGAATGGCAAGCATTTATCCGTCACTCTAGAGACGAACCTATTAAGAGCTGCAATCCTTCTCGTGAGCTTCTGGACTTCCTTGACGGTCTTGGGTGATGCCATGTTGATTATGGCTTGCACCTTCACCAGATTTGCCTCTATTCCTCTCTAGAACACCATGAATCCCAAGAACTTCCCTGAGGCTACCCCAAAAACACACTTACTGGGATTTAGCTTCATCTGATACTGCTTAAGGGTGGCAAATGTCTTCGTTAGGTCATCCAGATGGGCAAGTTCTTCTTTACTCTTGACGAGCATATCATCCACGTATACTTCCATGTTCTTGCCAATTTTTTTGCTGAACATTTTGTTTACTAACCTCTGATAGGTAGCTTCTACGTTCTTTAGCCCGAAGGGCATTACCTTATAGTAATAAAGCCCTTGGCTTGTGATGAAAGCAATTTTCTCCAGATCTTCTTTAGCCATTTTGATCTGATTATATCTTGAGAAGGCGTCCATGAACGTCAGCAACTTATGTCCAACTGTGGAATCCACAAGCTGGTCTATCCTTGATAGAGGGAAACTATCTTTCGGGCATGCCTTGTTCAGGTCTGTGAAGTCCACGCACATTCTCCACTTCCCATTTGATTTCTTCACTAGGACAACGTTTACGAGCCAATCAGGATAGTACACTTCATGGATGAATCTGGCCATCAGTAGTTTGTTAACTTCGTCTGTGATCGCTTGGTCTCGTTCTGGTGCGAAAACTCTTTGTCTTTGCTGGACGAGCTTCCTTTCCAAATCTACATTCAACTTATGTTGAATGACTTCTGGAGATATGCTTGGCATGTCCTCGTGACTCCACGCAAAGACGTCCAGATTTTCTTTAAGGAACTGGATGAGCTTTGTTCTCATCCTTGGACTTATCGTCGTCCCTATTCTGGTCGTCCTGGACTCTTCTCCTTCGGTCAGCTTCACTGTTTCCAAGGCCTCCACTTTCTCTTCTTCCTTCTCTTCAATCATCCATGTATGGTTTTTCTTTGCAGCCAAGACGGCCTGGTAGCACCCTCTGGCTAAGACTTGATCTCCTTTTACTTCGCCGACACCATTATCCATTGGGAACTTTTCCTTCAAGCAATAGGTGGACGTGGCTGCCTTTCATTTGTTGAGTGTGAGTCTTCCAATGATTACATTATTGGATGAGGGGCAATCTACCACCAAGAAGTTTAGCTGATGGGTCAACTGCTCTGAATAGGTCCCCACTGTTACTGTCAACGTCACTATGCCCTTGGGATATACCCTGTCTCCACTAAAACTGACGAGAGGGGAGTCAAATGAGCGCAGTCTCCTTGGATCCAGCTTTAGCTGCTGAAAAGTAGGAAGGTAGATGATGTCCGCGGAGCTACCATTATCCACGAGGACCCTTTTGGTGTTGAATCCTTCTATAGTCAGCTTTATGACCAAAGGGTCGTTGTGAGACTGCTTCACCCCCCTGGTGTCATCCTCACTGAAAGACATGTCCTGGTCCGTCCGTCTTTGCTTTAATGGAGGTATCATATGGACGTTGTTCACCTATCTTTGGCATGCTTTCTTAAGGGATCTGAACGACCCTCCGGTGAAGGGCCCCCCTGTGATCGTCTTTATCTCCCCGATCACATCTTGTGGAGGTTGGAATGGACGATCCTCACCCCTGGACGAGGACTCATGCTAGTTCTTATTGTCGTCTCTGAACTTGCTATACCCCCCCTTCTTCACATACTTCTGCAGTTTCCCTTTCCGTATCAACTCCTCTATTTACTCCATTAGATCCCGACAATCTTCTATATAATGGCCATGATCCTTGTGAAACTGGCAGTACTTGTTCTTGTCACGGATGTTAGGGGATGAATGCAATGGTCTTGGCCATTTAAGGTAGTGCTCATCCTTGTTCTGCGTTAAAATTTTATCAATTGGCATAACTAGGGGGTGAATTTTACCGTTTGTGGAGTTTTTTCATCTTTCCTTTTTCCTCCGTCAATGAACCGACGATCGGGTCAATCCCTTTTCTGTCCTCTACGTTCGTCCTCCTTCCTTTCCTTGTTCCTTGGTTTTTCCACGTTCGCTATGGCAGCCAAGACTTCCTCTGCGTTCATGTACTTCTATGCTTTCAGGAGCATCTCCGTCATCGTTTTCAAAGGATTTTTTGCGAGTGAAGAAACGAACTCCCTGGATCGCAGTCCCGCTTTGAAGGTTGTCAACTGCACCTTATCGTCAGCGTCATCCACCTCCAGGGTTTCCCAAGTGAAGCGTTTCACATAGGACCTCAAGGTTTCCTTCTCTCCTTGTTTGATGGTGAGTAAATGATCCGCCAGCCTCTTAGGACGTTGTCCTTCAATGAAATGACGTAAAAAGGCGCTGCTCAGCTGTTCAAAGTTATCGATGGACGATGTTGGCAACTTGGTGAACCATTCCCTCGCTGCTCCTTTGAAAGTGGTGGGGAAAGAACGGCACATTATCTCGTCAGGGGGCTGTTGAAGGCCCAATGTCGTCTTGAAGGTGTTGAGGTGGTCCTGGGGATCCTTGAGCCCGTCAAACGGCTCAAGTTGTGGCAACTGAAACTTCGAAGGTACTGGGCATCCCAGGACCGCTGCTGTGAAAGGTGAGTCTGTTGCCCTTACCATTCTGCCCACGCTCTGGTCTGTCTTCTCTCTGATGGCATTTCTCAACTCATCCATGTCCTTCCTCATCTCTTGAAGAAGATCTGAATTCTGTTTTGCTAGAGTAGTGGGTCTTTGATGGTCACTCCTTCTATGGCTATTTCCCTCGTCCTCTACGTTGTTTTTGGATCGATTCTCCTCCTGTTGAAGCCGTAGCTTCATTTCCTGATTTTACCTAGTAAGTTTTTCAACGGTGGCCGCAAAAGCTTGGACTTGTTGAGCCAAGGCTGCGGAATCTTGATTGGACTCCATCTAAATACTGAAGTTGATGGAAGCAGCATTTTCGAATACGAAAAATGAAAACGTCACGTCCCCACAGACGACGCCAAACTGATGAAACGTAAGTTCGTTAGTCGAGTTATACTGATGAAGCGAAAGTTCGTTAGTCGAGTTATATTGATGAAGTGTAAGTTCGTCAGTAGAATTAGTCAGATGGAAGCAATTTCCAGCTTGTATGAACGTACCCTCAAAGATGGTCACCGATGTGGTGCCTGCCACAATGCCTCCAATGCCAAAGTCAGTATAAGAAGATTTTTTGGGAATAAACAATGTAATGTGACAAAATGAAAGAAATCTCTTAGTGTCTATGTGTGTATGTATCTTGTACTTGGCAATGTGTGGGCTTTATATATGCTTTCATAGCTTCTAGCTATTAAGGTAGTTATGGAGGTCTTAATGCTCCTCTTGGTAACGCCTGGTGTTGTGTAATGTGGCTTTAATGTGCTCCAACGGTTCATACAGTTGGCCTTGTAACCGTTCTGGGTGTAATTGTGCAGCATTGAATGGCCTTCCAGCCTTCGTCAATGACGTGGGATTTATCGTGCTTGTCCAGGGATATATTCGTCTGTATCACGGACGTCGTCTTAGGTAAATGAATTTGTCAGTCCGGTCATTAAGCAATGTTTGTAAATCATTGTGTGTTAGGGGAATCACTGTACTGAAACTAGCATTAGTAACCATATGAAAAATGAAAAGGAAATAGATGTTACACTTCTTTGAGCCTTCTGCCAGCTTCTTCATGATCTTGGGTTTGAATTTCTTGCTCTGCAATTTCTCGAGACTTTGAATTCCTTCATAATGGTGGCCCTCTTTATCATTAGTTAAGATACCAATAAATTTATTTTTAGTATAGTTGAGATTCAATCCAAATTATCTTGCTTCTCAAAAAAAAAAAATCCTAATTATTTTTTGAGATACAAAGAGATTTTAGCAGTTGAATAATCAAAAGTCATTCTTTAATACTATATTCTTAAAAGGCCTCTCAATGAACCACTAGCCTTTTTCTCTTTTTTTTTTCTTTTTTAAATTACTTTCTTCAACAAACTATTTATTCTTTCTCTATTCTATATTTATTCCGTTTTCCTATGTTAGTATGTTAGTGCTTGATATTGATACAAAGAGTACTCCCATTTGAGCATATTTTACCAAGGTAGTTTTGTATTAAAGGAGGAAATTACATGAAAAGAACAACAATTTATTCGTTACAAGTTTTTAGTTTTATCAATTAAATTTATAAACTTTTGAAACCTTTTCAATTTAAAGCCTTCATCAATCTTTATTATTGTGAACAATAATAGAGTAGAGAAAAAGTGAAAAACATAAAACTTTGGATAAAATTTTGCATTTCACTTTAATAAACTTCAACTTTTTAGGGTATAAGATTAATTTACAGCTTATCATTCTAGGTGAAGCTTTTTCTATTTCTCTATCATTTTTAATGGCTATCAAATTGATTTATGAACCAAGAGTAAGATAGTTACAAGATGGTATGGGCCCAATTTTTTCTGATTTAACTCCAACTCAGTTCTTAACCTTTAAACGCCACCTATCCCTAGTCGATGGCTCAAGTTAGGTCGGGTTGATACCCATTTACAAACGGGCATTTGCTATTCCTCCAACTGTGTAGATGAAGCACAAAGATTTATTGATGATTTCTCCTTTTTTTTTTCTCCCCTGTTTACTACTTGAAATAACAAATATGAATAATTGAGATAAATAGAAGTTCCTAAATCAAATGGTTTTATAAGTTTTAGACTTTAATAGAAAAAATAAATTTATAATCTAATAGAAATATGGTAAAAGTTATCAATCTTTTTATATAATTTTCCATAAACAGTGGCTAATATACTCTTGTGCGTATCTATAATCTATGTGTGTGTGTGTTTGTATTCATTTATCATCCTCAACTTTTTCTTGAAATTACAAATATGCCTCGTCCATTTAAAATTGATCTCTTTCACCCGCTTCTCTCACACCCTTGCATTATTGCATAGCAACAGCAACCAAACAAAAAGCTCGCGAGTCGCGACACCATACTCTTCGAATCTTCGGTCACCAAAGCATGTGTTCCATCAAGTCTTCAATTGTATCTAAAATTACAATGGATTTGAGGATTTGTGAACGGATTGGGCCTTGTAGATTGGGTGTGGCCGCATGTACACGAATTTGGGGCAGCGGCGTGGGCAATTTTGGTAATTGCATATAGTTTTCATTCTCCATATATTATATTCCCCGAACTTTACTCAACAGACAAAAGATATAGCTTTTTTTTTTAAATTTTTTTAATATATATTATATTTAATATGCTCATAATAATTATCTAGAAACATATAAATAGTTTTTTTTTTTTTCGAGAAAATTATAGCGTAAATAGTTGAGTGATTCACTAGAGTACTAATTTATCTCGATGGAAATGTTTTGTTCTTTTCTTTGTAGTTGGATAAAATTTAGGACCTGTTTGGTCTTTAATTTTAAACTCACATTTTTATATTTTAAACAACATTACACATATTTTCACACTTTTTTATCCACACGTATTTTAAAAAACTACAAAAATCTCATCTCAAACTATTCTACCAAACTAACCCTTAATTTTCTGCATCATGTTTTTCTTGAAAATGCTACAGTAATTAGTAAATGCACTCTGTTACTGTTAGCATTTGTTTTCGTATCTGTTCTGTCACGGCTTCTCAAATGAGTTCATGGACATTCAAAACGCTTGTACAGCAATATGGTAGCAATTACCTACAGTCAACTGTTCATATGGTGAAGAATGACTGGGTGTGAGAGCAACTTACCAAAAAAACAAAACCTTAATATGGTGCACCATTTCTCTGCTGGAAATGTATATTTTAGGAGAGGTATAATAGGATTTTAATTTATGGCGTCCATTCCATGATTATTGCTCTCTACAGTTAAGCTACGGCACCAATGAGTTTTATATTAGTATAGGTGGGATTCAAATCCAGGTATCTTATTTGACAAAAAGTGACTTCATTTGTTAAGCTAATTGAAACTTAAAAAAAAAAATGTTTTAGTAATTAGCAAATGTAGTCTGTTTACCTTCCCAAAAGGTTAAGCTAGTTGAAAACAAAAATTTCAGATGTAGTGAATGCATGTTAGCCCAGGTTACAAGAAAAGAAAGGGGAGAGGTATCTATTATCTTTTGTTGTTAGTAAATTTTAAAACATGCAAACAAAGTTAACTTATCTTTAGTAAAGGGATATCAATTCTCCCCTCCTCTTTTTCCCCACTATACCCTCTCATCTCATTTCCAAACATAGTGCAGAAGCTTCGGTAGACTGATACCAATATATTGGAATTTGGAAGTAATGGAACCACATTCACAATTTCACATCGACAATAAGGTAAAATAAGTCACACAAGATAATAAAATTTAAACGGTTTAAATGAACTGCAAACACAACTCACAGTCCTTCACAAACCAAACTCATAAACACCATCGCATATCACACTCACAAACTAAAACCAAACCATATCCCATGACATCTCACAACCAACCGCTTCGTACTAACAATGCCTACCATTCTATTAAAGTTTTCTGCACAGTAAACATATGATTTGTAAGGTTGAATTTAATCAACCATCTAATTGGCTTTATTCCGTGACTAATTTGCTTGTAATTTAGCACTTAGTAACCTTGTATTTAGGTGGGAAAATTGTAAGGGTAGTGTGTGAGAAGATGTGAAGAAAAGCTCAAGAGTGTGCAAGAAAAACAGAGGTTCGCGGCTAGGTCTCGCGGGTGAATCGCGACTGGCAAGCCGCCAAAAGCTGGCACGTGAGAGGCACATTGGGAAGCTGAAGGGTCGAGCCAGCTGTCACGCTACAAGACAAAAGTCCCAGGCTGGCCAGGCCGTTACGTCGCGACTTGAACTCGCGACTTGGACAAGCCGCGAGACCAAGTCGCCAAATTGCCCTGTTTGGCAAAAACTGACGTTTTGCATTCCCTTCTCACCCTACTATAAATACACCCTTATACCCATCATATTGAGAGAGCTTCAAGAGAGAATTTTGTGAGAGAAAACCCTAGAGCAAAAACAAGATTGCCTCATCCCTAATCTTCATCTAAGAAACTCTACAAATTCCTCTACTCTCTTCCTCTCCATTGTCATACCCTTGAGAGGTCTTTTACCAAATCCTTATCTCACCACACCCACGTCTGTGAGAAGGTCCATTTGGTGCTTAGGGAAGCAGTTTGGGAAGGAACCAATATACATTGGTTGATGCTATGGTCAAGTAGCGGAATTCGGGAAGCTAAAGAAGAAATAGGTTCGGCGTAACCTCGTTGGAGCAAGAAGCTTGGAGGGCTTAGGTACTTGGGTAGATTAGGCTTGGAGGGTCTTCTGCTGTTCATGTATCCCAACTATATTCTTTAGTGGATTTTATCACCGCTTGGAGGGCGGCGGAGAAGTTTTACGCCGAGGACTTCGGTTTCCTCTTCGATAACACATCGTGTGTTGTCCGTGTGTTTGCATCTTTCTTTCCTTTATCTTTGCCTTATATTTACTGCTGTGGATGTGTTTATATTTGGCCTAGATTGTTGTATCAATTCTGTTATAAGCTTGTTATCATATTCTGCACATTAATTGTTTGATATAAAGCTTGAATTGGTATTTTTGTAATTTGGGGTCTAAACGTTCAAGGGTGTTTCATACCCATTTTGAACTTTCATGATTTATAACTTATGAAACACTTATAGAAGCCAAACCTCAAATAATTAAACTTGAACAAATAGAAGTGCCTCGCCATGACCCCATAGTAAATTTCCATGTCTTCCAGGAAACAATTCTCCGGTTTTCGTTCAACACCACATCAATTCTCAGGAACCAGGAGAATAATAAAAGGAAGCAATCATCTGCTGCAAGTCCTTACGTTAAGCTTACAATATTTTCGAAGGAAATAAAATCAAATGTAAACCAAAGGGAAAGAATGACATACCTAACTTGCACTAAAACTGGAGTCTTTCTAGCTTGTAGTCAATTTCTTTTCAGTAATGGTAGGAAATGGGCAATGACATCCCAAATTTGCCCCTTATTTCCTCGATTCTTATTGTGAATTCCTCTGGCATACCCCATGAGTTCAATTCACGTAAATTCTTTAGGTGCTTTAACCCAGTGGGAAACTTCAACTCCTTGCAAGACCTGATATCCAACTCCCTCAAATTTTGCATTGCTCCTTCCTCCACCTGTAGCTCTTCTAGCATCTCTAGTTTCCAAAGTTTCAGAACTACAAGCTTGGTAAATCTCCCTCTGGAGCAGACCATCTCTTTTCTTTCATAAGAACCAGAGTAGAAACAGAGTGATTTGAGATTGGGGAGTTTATCTAAAGCTGGCATTGGGTCATTCTTAAGCCCAGAGGCAGACAAGGAAAGGTCTGAGAGACTTTGTGGAAACTCAGATATGATGGATGGAATCTCTAGCTTTCCAAATAGATAGAGGCTGGTGAGATTTTCCATACCTGACAAAGACTCAAAGTATAGAACCTGAGGTTTGCTCATTTCATTAATCGATCTCAAACTCAAACATTCAAGGTTGTTAAGTTTCACTACACACTTTGCCAATGCCCTTTGCTGTTGTGATGGTAATTGAAATTGTTGGGAATTTAACCAAAATTCCAACTTGTGAGAACCAAAAAAAATAGAGAAAACACACGTCAAAGAAAAAACAATCACACGCACAAGACAGTATTTACGTGGTTCGGCAATTTGCCTACGTCCACGGAGTTGCAGGGATTTCACTATTATCAGGGAAGAATACAGAGTACGGCTACAGTGTTTTTCTCTCTCTCTAAAAAATCACAACAATAGTTAACAAACCCTAATCACAAAAGGGGCTTTTATATTCTGCGCACAGGATTACAATGGGCTACAAAACGGGCCAAAAATTTAAATATAAACTAGACTCCACAAAGCCCAACAAATCTCCCACTTGGAGACTAGTTCAATCACCAACATTAGCCGCTATCCTCCAAAAGCAATCCCTCATCCCTGCAACTCATCCTCCTGTCCTCAAGCTAGAAGGCCAACTGAAGCTGCACATAGCTTCGGCTTCTCAATAGTGACACCCTTAGTCAACATATCTGCCAGGTTCTTAGATCCACATATCTTCTCAAGTATTACCAGCTTATCTTCAACAAGGTAACGGATAAAGTGGTATTTTGTTTGTATATGCTTCGACTTTGAATGAAAAGTCGAATTTTTGGTAAGAAAGATTGCACTCTGACTGTCACTGTGTAGAATGCCCATCTCCTGCTTCTTACCCAATTCATCTAAGAAACCATGTAGCCAAATCATCTTCTTTCCAATTTCAGTTGCTGCAACACACTCAGCTTCTGTAGTAGACAAAGTAACAATCTTTTGTAGATTTGAAGCCCATGATATAGCTGTACCACCCAGAGTAAATACAAACCCAGTAGTACTCTTTCTACTATCAATATCGCCAGCAAAATCAACATCTACATAACCCTACAGTTTCAAACTTGCACCTGTGAAGCAAAGACATGTATCTAATGAACCCTTCAGATATCTCATAATCCACTTGACTGCCTCCCAATGCTGCTTTTCAGGCCTACTCATGAATCTGCTCACAACTCTCACTGCATGTGCAATGTCTGGCCTTGTACACACCATAGCATACATCAAGCTGCCAATAGCTGAGGCATAGGGTACTTTGCTCATATGGTCCCTTTCTTCTTCTGTCTTCGGTGACTGTTCTTTGCTTAATTTGAAATGACTACTCAAGGGTGTGCTCACTGGTTTTGCTTCATTCATATTGAACCTGCTGAGAACTTTCTTCACATACTCTGACTGTGAAAGCTTCAATGTACCATTAGCTTTGTCTCTAATGATTCTCATACCAAGGATTTGCTTTGCAGCTCCCAAATCCTTCATTGCAAACTGTTTTGACAATTGCTTCTTCAGATTATTAATCTCCTCAATGCAGGATCCTGCAATAAGCATATCATCCACATACAATAGTAATATGATATAAGAATTGTCAAAAAACTTAACATAGTAACAGTGATCAGCTTCACATCTCTTGAACCTAATTCTATGCATGAAACTGTCAAATTTCTTGTACCACTGTCTAGGAGCTTGTTTTAGGCCATACAAGCTCTTTCTCAGTTTGCAGACTAGATTCTCTTGTCCCTGAACAATGAACCCTTCTGGCTGAATCATGTAAAGGTCTTCCTAATTCCGTCTTCACATCTAACTACTCAACATGTAAATATTCTGCAGCCACCATTCCCAGCACCAGTCTAATTGTTGACATCTTCACAACTGGAGAAAATATCTCTATGTAGTCAATGCCTTCCTTCTGCTGGAACCCTTTAACAACTAATCTGGTCTTGTAACGTTTGCTACCATCATGCTCATTCTTTATTCTGTATACCCACTTGTTGTGCAAAGCCTTCTTTCCTACTGGCAATTTAGTCAGTTCCCATGTCTGATTCCCCAACAAGGAATCCATCTCATCCTTCATGGCTAACTTCCACTTGCTTGAATTTTCATCTTGCAAGGCTTCATCATAACACTCTGGCTCACCACCATCAGTCAATAGTAGATAATTTAAAGCGGGTGAATAATGCTGCGGAGGTCTAATGTTCTTGGAAGATCTGCAGACTTCAGCTACAGGTGTACTCTGATATACCTGTGAATCTACATTCTCCTTATTTTCTTCACTTCTTTTCTGGACAGTACTTTCAGTCAATCCATCTAAGTTGACAAACTCAGATTTCTTTTGATCTATCTCTGCAATATCTGAGACTACAGTTGACCTGTTCTTGTACATAACCTGTTCATTAAATATCACATTTCTACTTCTGATGATTTTCCTGTTTTGTTCATCCCAAAACCTATAGCCAAATTTCTCATCACCATAACCAATGAAAAAACATATTTTAGACTTAGCATTAAGTTTACTACGAGCATCAGAATCAATATGAACATAAGAGACACAACCAAAAACTTTTAAATGGGAAAACTTTACCTCTTTACCGCTCCAAACCTCCTTAGGAAGTTTGAACTCCATGGGAACTGATGGCCCTTGGTTTATCAGGTAAGCTGCAGTGCTAACAGCATCAGCCCAGAAAGTTTTTGGTAGTCCAGCATGCAACCTCATACTCCTAGCATGCTCATTAAGAGTTCTGTTCATGCGCTCAGCCACACCATTCTGCTGTGGTGTCCCAAGAATGGTCTTTTCCATCCTAATTTCCTGTGTAACACAATACTCACTGAACCCTCCATCTATGTACTCTCCTCCATTATCTGACCTCAAAAATTTTAATTTCAAACCTGTTTCTGTCTCAACCGTGGCCTTCCACTTCTTAAAAGTTTCAAATACGTCAGATTTATTTTTCAGAAAATAAACCCATACCTTTTTGCTTGAGTCATCAATGAAAGTGATGTAGTACCTTGAACCTCCAAGGGATGCAACT
This sequence comes from Quercus suber, assembly GCF_002906115.3. NCBI lineage: Eukaryota > Viridiplantae > Streptophyta > Magnoliopsida > Fagales > Fagaceae > Quercus > Quercus suber. Next base: position 491,082 of record NW_027069526.1, on the reverse strand, counting down.
GGAGAAGGCCCCCACAAATCAATGTGTACTAACTCCAATTTTTCTGCCTTCGGTGTCCTGCCAATTTTCAAGAAGTTCACCTTTTCCTGTTTTCCTAAGATGCAGCTTTCACACATGTCAAAATCAATGGACTTCAATTCTGGTAGTTTTCCTTTTGACAACAACATTTTCATCCCTTTCTCACTCATGTGACCAAGTCTGCGGTGCCATAGGCTTGTATCAGTACTTGCATCAGCAACTGCAATTGTGTCTTTTAGACTTGAGGTCATATATAAAGTACCAGTCTTCTTTCCACGAGCCAATACTCTAGCTCCCCTTTGTAACCTTCCAAGTACCACCAACAAATAGTATTGCATGCCCTTCATCATCAAGTTGTCCAACAGAAATCAAATTCCTCCTCAGATCAGGAATATGTTGAACCTTCTCCAGTAACCAAACAGACCAATTGGGTAACCATATCCGGACATCTCTCATACCCACAACATCCAGGGCTGAACCATTAGCCAAATACACCTTACCAAAATCACCTACAGCATAGTTCTGTATGATTTCTCGGTGTGGAGTGGTATGAAACGAGGCTCCTGAATCCAAAACTCAATCATCAAGTGGACTGTCTACTGCAAGAAGTAATGCATCATGTACCTCTTCTGTTACAGCATTAGCAGAATCATCTTCATTCTTCTTCTTAGGACTTTTGCATTGGTTCCTAAAGTGACCTATTTTCTCACAGTTCCAGCATTGTACTTGTTGGCCTGATCTAGACTTACTTCTGTTCCGATTAGAATTTCTGGATTTTGATCTGCCCCGATTTGAATTTCTGTTATTACCTCTGCCTCTTGTCTCAAGGTTTAGGGCAGAACCAGATCCTGAGGTTTCACCTGCATCTCTTCTGCGAAACTTCTCAGCCAAAATTAAATCTCGTATATTATTGTACTTGAGTTTTTCCTTTCCTGTAGAATTGCTTACTGCCATCCTCATTGCCTCCCAACTGTTTGGCAAAGAAGCCGAGACGATCAGAGCACGAATCTCATCATCAAAATCAATTTCTACAGACGACAATTGATTTGTAATAGTGTTAAATTCATTCAGATGTTGTGCTACTGATGCGTTCTTTGCCATCTTCAGATTGAACAGTTTCTTCATCAGATGCACCTTGTTGTTTGCTGACGGCTTTTCATACATACCAGACAAAGCCTTCATCAGATCTGCTGTGGTCTTCTCCTTTATAACATTGTGTGCAACAGACCTAGACAGAGTTAACCTGATAACTCCCAGTACCTGTCTGTCAAGAAGAGCTCATTCCTCAGCCTTCATAGCCTCAGGTTTTTCCCCTAGAAGCGGCAGATGCAGCTTCCTCCCATAAGGGTAATCCTCAATTTGCATCCTCCAAAATCCAAAGTCTGTGCCATCAAACTTTTCTATTCCAGACGCCTTTCCTACTTCCTCTGCCATTGCTCTCACTCAAACTTAACCATAGGCTCTGATACCAGTTGTTGGGAATTCAACCAAAATTCCAAGTTGTGAGAAACAAAAAAAAAATAGAGAAAACACACGTCAAAGAAAAAAAAATCACACGCATAAGACAGTATTTACGTGGTTTGGCAATTTGCCTACGTCCATGAAGTTGCAGGGATTTCACTATTATCAGGGAAGAATACAGAGTACGGCTACAATGTTTTTCTCTCTCTCTAAAAAAACACAACAACAGTTAACAAACCCTAATCACAAAAGGGGCTTTTATATCCTGCGCACAGGATTATAATGGGCTACAAAATGGGCCAAAAATCTAAATATAAACTAGGCTCCACAAAGCCCAACAGAAGTGCCAATCCCAATTTCCGAAGGTTTGTCCACTTCTCCAGGCCATCCTTCAGATGACTGTCCTCACCCACCAAAACACCCCATAATGTTTGCAAGTTCTTCAAGGAATTGGAACTTGGTTGATGCACGAATTTACTTCATAAATCTGGGTCAAATATAGGTGCCAAAGTTCTTTCAGTTTCCATATTGAAGAAGGGAGAGTGTGGAGATAAGTATGCTTCACATCTAGAGTTTGAAGCTTCCGTAAGTTACCTATGGATGACGGGATCATCTCGAGGTAAGTCCACCTTAAGCCAAGATACTTCAGTTCAATCAAGTTTCCTATGGCATTGGGTAGTTGCGGTCTGAATACACGTTCAAGATCAAGAGCCTTTAAAACTTTGAAGCATCCACTTGAAATGGCGTTGCGAAGGAAGTTCTCAATGTCTTCTCCAGGCTTAGTTCCCTCCCGTGTGTCAAAGGACAGGAAGGAAACATGCCTTTTATAACGTTGCAGATCAGCCAATGTTGTGTTGTTACCATGAATATGAGCAAAACTGGCGTCATTTTTGTTAAAATGATCAGCAAGTTGCCAATCTGAACTCACACATTTGGACAGGTAGAGCTCTAGCAAAGCATTTGGCAAGCGACCTGTCTTTACTTTCCCATTAATCTTTTTTTGTACTACTTGAATCATGTTCAGGCCAATCAATTCAGATAAGTACTTCTCTGCAACATCTTCTAGAGTTTCTTTCTCAACATCACTTTGTTTCACTAACCCTTGTGCAACCCACAAAGCAATTAGTCTCCTTGTAGGAATTTCAAAGTTGCTAGGAAAGAGTCTGAAGTAAGAAAAACATTTCTTCAAATCTTCACTCAAATCTTCATTCTCCAAGGTTTTGGACCATCCGTTTTGGAAATGATCATTGATAGGCACCCTTCGCAAATCCAGAGTAGTCACATCTTTTCCTGAAAATTTATCCACAAGATATTCAATGGCTTGGGGTAAGCCCCCACATCTTTCCACAACTTCCTTTAGTGCTTCTGTGTGTGACGGTGACAGATTATCAGATGGAAACTGCGCCATCTGGATAAACAACCGCTAGCTCTCTTCTTTGGTTCGAAGTCGAAGTTGGTAGGGTGTGTTATCTTGATTAGTATGTGAAATTACAGTCCTGCTGTGTGTGGTCAGCAAAATTTTACTTCCATTTGTGGTTTTCGGGAATGCTTCTTTTAGAGTATCCCAGGCTTCCTTTGTCAAGATGTTGTCCAGAACAAGAAGGAACTTGTTTTCCTTCAAGAACTTGTTCATTTTATTGATCCAGAAATCCTTTGCATCCGGTTCCTCCTGTAATGCACTAATCTTTAGTACCTGGTTTCCCACATCTTCTAGAAGTGTGTTGACGTCATTGGACTCTTGAGGTACCGATACCCAAGCACGGAAAGGGAAATGATTGACAATGGCTTTATGGTTATACACAATTTTTGTGAGAGTTGTCTTACCTATGCCCTGCATCCCTACAATGGAATCAACAGAGATGTCCTTATTGTTGGTTAGTCGTGAGACTAATTCATGTGTGTCTTCTTCAAAGCTGATGCTTGATCTTTACTTTTGTCTTAGTTCAATGTGGTACACTTTGGTACTTCTATTCAGAAGATTGATAGTATGTTTGATTCGCTTGATTTCCATGCAGAGCTTTGACCCATGTCCTTTGTTGTCTTGATGATTCTCCCTGCCTTTGGCTGAATTTATATATATAGTTATGGAATCCTCTGCATCAAGAGACATGCATCTCATTTTTTCCAAGCAAGCCATTCTTGAATAATTTACACCTTCAGTTGCTTTTGGATCTTCAAAAAGTTTACATAAGTCCTTCAACTGGTTCAATAGTGCCTTGACTTCAAGATATACGTCTATAAGTATATCTTGTTCCTGATTGAGATGACGTTGGATCTTGTTTACAGTAGATATCGTGTCATCTATGGGGACAGGGTTATTCTGAGATTGGAGACTCTGCTGTCGTCTTCTGATAAATTTGAAACCGTATGTATCCTTTCCTTGGTAAAGGCCAGAAAAGCCAGCATTGATCCACTCAATGTCCTTCCGGAGCATCAGATTTTGTATCCAGGAATAGATATCTGGAGGCAATCTATTTGCATAATCTGTTCTCTGTTTGAATGCATGGATGGCATGGTCTACATCATTGATAAAGTTTGCAACATTTGTTGGGAAAAATTCTATATAACTGTGAATAAATTTTAGCAAGCACAGCAGAAGTACAACCACACAATAACACAAATATTTACGTGGAGACCCTTTCTCCTTGGAGGGAAAAACTGCGGGACAAACTCCGAATAATTTCACTATATTAAATAGAGATTACAGTATTTAGAGATACAACTTGAGTAAAGAAAAACTCTATTTTTCTTCTCACTCACGATGTATTTTCTCTAACTCTCTTATTTTTCTCTGCCCTTTTTGCTTGCTCTTACTCACACAGCTCTTCCAAAACTGCACTCAATCCTCAATCTCACTTGCTGGGACTTTTCTTCTTTTTTCTCTCTACCCAAATGGCCGAATGGCCTCTCCCTTTTATTTCTTTCACCTTTTCTTCTTTTCTTCCTTTCACACTCTTCTCATCAAATCACATTAAATGCAAGCCACTTCCTTTTGACTTTGCTTCACTTTCTTCAGCTCCTTAGAGCACTCACAGCAGTGGTGCTATATAGGTATAATGCTAAAATTTAGCTCCACAAATACAAAAAAGTTGTTGCAGCAGTGGAGCTAAATCTAAAAATTTTAGCTCCACTACTACAGTGCACATCTATAAATAGAGGTGCACTGTTCATGAAAGCAAAAAAAAATAATATTATTTTATTCTTCTCACCCATTAAAAAATTATTTCTTTCTCTCTCTCTCTCACTCCGTGCCTCTCTCTCTCTCTCCCAAATCACTCAGTATCCTCTCCCAAATCACAATCACTCGGCTCTTACTCTGTGCCTCTCTTTCTCTCCCAAATCACTCAGCCTCCTCTCCCAAATCACTCAAGCTCTCATCCTCTCTCAGTCGCTCCAGACCCAGCCGTCCCTCTCACTCTCCCAAAACTCTCTCAAGCTCTCATCCTCTCTCAATCACTCTCGACCCAGCCGTCCCAAGGCCCCAAATCACTCATCGTCACTCCTCTCTCACTCTCACACTCTCAATCTCCCTCATTCACCGCTGCCGGCCTGACCTAGCCGTCCCAAGCCGCCGATAAACTCACCGTCACTCTCCTTTCTCACAGTCACTTTTCGATGTAGCGTAATTGGAAACCAAAGCATTGACGAGGATGTTGACAGCGTAGGCAGCATCGACGCATGGGTTTGTCTCCGATTTGTGCTGGGTTTGTCTCCGGTTGGTGATTTTATTTGGTCTGGATTAAAGATTTGGCTTTTTTTTTTTTTTTTTTTTTTTTTTTTTTTTTTTTTTTTTTTTTTTTTTTATTGGGTGTGGATTTTTTTTTTTTCTGCTGTGGACTGCTAGTGGTGGTGGTGGTGGATGTTTGTGCTATGTTAGGTGTGGATTTTTTTTTTCTACTGTGGACTGGTGGTGGTGGTGGTGGTGGATGTTTGTGCTGTGCGACTGTGGCTGATGGTAGAGGTGGTTGTGGTTGGTGCTGTGTATTTTTTTTTTTTTGAGTGTGATATATTATTTTATTGTAGTGGTTATATTATTTTATTACGATGTTTATATTATTTTATTGTGGTAAAAGCTAAAATAGATTCACTGTTGCAGCATGCATGTAGGTAAAATAGATAAAGTGATTTTTTGTGTAGCTAAATAGCTAAAATTTTGCCTTCACTGCTGTGAATGCTTTTAGGCCGAATGACCTTTGCATCAACCCCTCTTTTCTTCATTTTCTCCTCAAGAGTGTCCAACACGCCTAAGCCAACAACTCCAATAACTCCTGCAGACTTTTGTACATGATTAAGAAAAGATAAGAAACATGAAGACATGCTCATTATATGGGCATGTTTATTACGTGGGCTGGACTCATGGTGCAGTGCACCCAACAATCTCCCCCTCCAGCCCACTTATGGAGGAGATCTTCAACTCAGCTTTTCAATTAGAATCCATGCCGGCCAAGTCAATGTCAGACTCAAGACCTTGCTCAAGACCTTAATCCAATTTCTTGGCTCTCCTTGCTCAAGACCTTCATGATCTTTCACTTCATCATTCTTTTTAGCATCATGATATTTTTCACCAAATATCACTTTCTCATTTAAATCACTTTTAGGTAGAGAGAATTTTACTCTCTTGGCTGCAACACCATTACTATCAACTCTTAACTGTGGAGTTTTTTCAAAAACTTTGACTACATTAGACTTTTTCTTACAAGCCCTCACATGAGTTCTGTACATGCCACAACAAGCACGCCCTCTAGCAATAACTAATAATCCTTTACAAAGTTTCCATCTTCCATTGTTAAGATGGTTACTATAACCCGCTTGATCCAAAGCAAAAGTAGACAACACATTCATCCTTAAATCTAGAACATGCCGCACATCCTTCAATATCAACGTGCAACCAACATTGGTCTTGATGCACACATCACTAATTCCCACAATTTTTGAATAACTGGAGTTACCCATCTTCACAACACCAAAGTCGCCTACTTTGTATGCGGTGAACAACCCTTTTGTCGGGATAACATGGTGAGAAGCTGCTGAATCAACAACTCACTCAACATCATTCTTAGCAACATGCTTACACTTTTGCTCTTCAAGAGAGAGCATCAGAACATCCTCATGAAACACAACTGCTGCAGTATTCTTCTCATCATCATTCTTTTCATCTTTCTCTTCATTTTGTTCTTTATTCCAATGCCAGTAGTTTCTTTTTACGTGACCCTTTTTTCCCACAATGGAAACATTCTCTCATCTCTTTAAACTGAGATTTACCTTTTGACTGTGACCTGTCATTGGATTTGGCTCGATCATCAAGCCCTCTACTTCTATTTCTGCCCCTATTCTCCATGACAAGAGCTTGATCTTGTGCATTGTTTAAACCAGCATCTCTTCTGCGAACCTCTTCACTTAGAATCAAATCTCGAATATCAGCATATTTGAGTTTGCTTTTTCTTGCAGAATTGCTCACTGCTATTCTCATGGCCTCCCAAGTGTTTGGCAAAGAAGCCAAAACAATTAATGCATGGATCTCATCGTCAAAATCAATCTCCACAGAGGACAATTGATTTGTGATGGTGTTAAACTCATTCAGATGTTGAGCCACAGGAGTACCTTCCACCATCTTCAGATTGAACAACTTCTTCATCAGATGCACCTTATTATTAGCCGAAGTCTTTTCGTACATACTAGACAAAGCCTTCATCAAATCCACTGTCATCTTTTCCTTCATAACATTGTGTGCAACTGATCTTGTTAGAGTTAATCGTATAACTCCTAGCACCTGTCTATCAAGAAGACTCTATTCTTCTTCTTCTATACCATCCGGTTTCCTTCCCAAAAGAGGAAGATGTAATTTCTTCCCATACAGATAATTTTCGATCTGCATCTTCCAATAGCCAAAGTCTGTGCCATCAAACTTCTCGATTCCTGATGTCTTTCCCTCTTCTCCGGCCATTGCTCCCAATCGAACCTACGCTCTGATACCACTTGTTGGGAAAAATTTTATATAATTGTAAATAAATTTTAGCAAGCACAACGGAAGCACAACCACACAATAACACAAATATTTATGAGAAAACCCTTTCTCCTTGAAGGAAAAAACCACGGGACAAACTCCGAATAATTTAACTATATTAAATAGAGATTACAGTATTTAGAGATACAACTTGAGTAAAGAAAAACTCTCTTTTTCTTCTCACTCACTGCTCTCTTCCTTATTGTGTATTTTCTCTAACTCTCTTATTTTTCTCTTCTCTTTTTGCTTGCTCTTACTCACACAACTTTTTCAAAACTTCACTTAGTCCTCAGTCTCACTTGCTAGGACTTTTCTTCTTTTTTCTCTCTACCCAAATGGCCGAATGGCCTCTCCATTTTATTTCTTTCACCTTTTCTTCTTTTCTCCCTTTCACACTCTTCTCATCAAATCACATTAAATGCAAGCCACTTCCTTTTGACTTTGCTTCACTTTCTTCGGCTCCTTCGGCCGAATGGCCTTTGCATCAACCCCTCTTTTCTTCATTTTCTCCTCAAGAGTGTCCAACACGCCTAAGCCAACAATTCCAATAACTCATGCAGACTTTTGTACATGATGAAGAAAAGATAAGAAACATGAAGACATGCTCATTAAATGGGCATGTCTATTACGTGGGTTGGACTCATGGTGCAGTGCACCCAACAACATCATCTATCCAGGCCTTTTCCATTGCAGTTTCTGATTCAACTTCGTCCAAATCTTTCAGGAAAGCATGTAGTAGGAGCAGTTGCAAATTGACAAACTATATTTGAGATTCCATGCCAGTTATTAAATCTTGGTTTTGAGTGATCATGTTGTTTACTTTCTCTGAAAGAGAGGAAACTAATGCAGCTCCTCTGAAAACTAGTGGTCTGGGACCGGCAGATTTGTGTTCATCAATAGGTTTTCCCCGCAGGCCTCTGAGTTTAGACCTTGATCTCTCCAGTAACCCATAAATGTTTTTGGGAAAAATTTGCATCAGCTCAAGATGTTTGTTTATCAAATTCTTCATCCGCTTCATTTCTCTATATTTGATAACTAAAGCACACCTTGTGGAAAAGTGCCTTCTGTATTTCAGAAAGAACTCAACAATAATATTTGCTCCGAAAACCACATTATCGGTTTCTTCTTTCCATGTCTCAAAATTTTGTTGTAGTTCAGTAATTTCTGCGTTTGAATGGGAATCCCAGAGTTGACGTTGACTACGTTCGCTATCAATCTAAACCTCTAAATGCAGAAGTTCTACTACATCTTTACAAAAGCTTTCAATAATCTTGATTCTCTTCTAATCCACTTGAATTCATTGTCTAGCATGGGAAGTATTGTGTGTTGGGGAGATAAACACCTTAGGGAGCTTCCTTGAGTAATTAATATAACATATAGAGACACACTTTACCCCAAAAGGCCTAAGCCCTATGGGTATGTGCTCAATTATGTTATATTAACTACTTATTATTCTCATCTTTATTTAATGTGGGACTTCACTCACACGTGTAACCCAACAATCTCCCCCTCACGTGTGAGTCTCTGCCACTCTATGGGTTTCAAGACTTCTCTGTGGGCCATAAATAAGTCCTACTTGCTCCCCCTTGCCTAATGGGCTTTTTCACTTCATTAGCGCGTCATCCATGGGTCTCTCGTACGCCATCCATAGGAACCACGTGTCAACCCCGCACGCACATCCATGGGAACTCCGCACGTCCATGTCCATAGGAACCTCGCACCTCATCATTGTTTAGCACCATTTGCAATATTCCTTTGTTGGGCTTTTCTTTTCTCCAGGATTTTTGTGTGTGGGCCATTAAGGCTTTCTTTGTACCACTTGTTGTGGAGATAAACACCTTGAGAAGCTTCCTTGAGTAATTAATATAACATATAGAGACACACTTTAACCCAAAAGGCCTAAGCCCTATGGGTATGTGCTCAATTATGTTATATTAACTACTCATTATTCTCATCTTTATTCAATATGGAACTTCACTCACACATGTAACTCAACATTGTGTAATTCAAGAAAAGGGCCACAATGCAAACAATGGCAAGGATGATAAGGCCACAATAGCAAGTAGTCATAAATGACTTAAGGGAACAAAAGAAATCATGGAGAAGGTAAATGATGCGCCCATACAGATGACAAATGGTACAAAAAAGGATATCAATGACAAACGAAAGTAGAATATAAAAGACACGATAGAGATTAGGAAAAATAAGAGAAATCTGGAACCGCAAGACCTGATAGAGAATTTTAAAACCAAAGAAGAAGTCCATGATTACTTTCTTCCTCTTGATATGCAAAACAGCTTCTCTTCAAGGTTAGAAATCTGTAATTGCATGTTGCATTGTGGCTGAAAAATGACTTTCTGAATCTGAATGAACAGGGTTCCTGCAAGAAGCGGACATGCTTTTGACAAATCTTTTGGTGGTGGACTGAAACTTTTATCAGAAAAAATGAGTTGAGAGTAGAGAGTTGCAGAGAAATTTCAGCAGAATATTGGAGGGAACTCCTCCAAGTTGGTCAATGCATACCTACGATTAAGATAATAATTTTGCTAGAGCTCTATTTCAAGCTAATGAGCAAATAAATAATATAAAGGCTATAGACTATTTACAATAAATTAGTCCCTCCATGATTGTGATATTTGTTTATTTAATTATTGACGTTTTCATTTTATCCTTTTGACTCTTCAAAAATTGGTTAATGTTACATATCCTTCCAGCAGCATCCATCTGGAGGTTGCTGTTAAGTGGCTACAGCACCTTGGGGCCAATGTATATTTTTTTTGGTCACATTTTTAAGTCATTATTTGGATGCACTATAAGTATTTACCCTAAACTATCAATTGCGATATCCCTTAAAAGTTTGAAAATAAGCAATTGACCCTCTAATCTTGTTCAAAATAATTGCCAGAAATCGCCTCAAATATCTATTTTGACTTGGTTACCAATATTAGTTTTTTTTAATCATATTTTAATTTATTAACGATGGAAATTATATTCTTTGTCAAAGTAGTAGTGTTGTACTCTTTGTCCACCAAGAAATAGGTTTCGAAGCTTTATAGGTAGGTAAGGATGTAAAGGGTTTGATGGCTTTGCCTCTAGAAGTCCTTTTAGAATAACATGAGTGAATTTCTTCTCAAAGTTGTTTGGAAGTTATTTTTGAGTGAAAGGATACTAACATTTGTGTCTTGAAAATATTTTTATTATGTTAGTGTGACAGCACCATTGTGTGTTTTGGGTTTTTGGACTGTCTCTCAAATTTGTTAGTGTTGAGAGTAATGAGATTGGATTAATTTGTGTTTGTGCAATATTTTATGGGTTGGGTTAATGGGTGTCTTTATTAGGAAGGTTTTTGATGATGCTCGGATCGTCAGTTGAATAATCGTCCAGAATGGGATCGTCCACGACAACCTGATCCTGAAAAATGGATGGTAAAAGGAAGAAGTGCGGGACACCGGTGTGATGCCTGCCACAAAGCCATCGATGCTAAAGTTAGAAAGGCTAGAATGAGAAGAAAAGTATTCAGAATATCAGTGTGTGTGAACAAGAGTTTTTTTTGTATATCTCGATATGTGTGAGGTACCTGTGTATATATACTTGCCTCTATTTCCTAGCCGTTGGGGAGTGCTGTTAATGGAGGCTTGAATGGGCTCTTTGTAACGCTCCCTTGAGGTGTTAATCAGAGAGTCGTCGGTGCTCCAATGGTAAAGAGGTTTATTGCAACTCTGTAACGTATACCAGTCATGTATGCACTGGCATACCCTTTCTTTGTCTAGTGTGTCCCACTGATGATGAAGTGGAATGGTTTCTTCGTCTGTCACTTCATTGTCTGGACGAGGAGATTGCCTAAGGGGATTATGGTCATCCATTAGTTTTGATACCACTCTTTTGGAGAATATAAAAAACTATAAAAAAAAAATTCAATTACTTTTTTTTTTCCCATAAAAAATTCTAAAAATATTTCTTAAACTAATGTTTTTAGGTCATCTATTAATATTTCTCATGTCTGATTTATATTTATGTTTGGGAGATTTGATTTAGAGTTATTGTAACCAATGGTTGATAGTGAATTTTGGTTAATATTATCTTTAAAGTTAGTTGAATCGCATTAAAGATTGTGTCTTGTATTGATGGTTTTACTTTTATTTATATGCATGTGCTTCCATTAGTCCCATCTTCCAGTTCCAACAATTATAAATAGCTCTTTAACAGTTCAAACACCATCTATATATTACAAAAAGCTGAAGCGTAGCGTTTAATGCTGCTGCTTTCATGTTGCGCCACATCAGCTGCCACGTCATTTTTAATATATATATATAATTTGTCCTACAATTTTAAAATGATTTTTACAATTTTCAGCCTTATAAATACAGTCCACTACTTATTTATTTACTTCCACTATCACCCTATAATAAATCCAGCCCACTACTTATTTATTTACTTCCACTATCACTATATAATAAATTTGTATAATTAACCTAGCCCACCTCTTATTTCTTTAGTTCCACTATCAAGTCCAACTCAAAATCTTTTCAATTCAGCTTTAGGGTTTTGTGTGAGCTTTTTCAGCTTAAAGGAAAAAATAAATAAATAAATAAACGTTGAAGCCTTTCAAGCTTTAGGTTTTTTTTTTTTATTTTTTTTTTATTTTTTTATTTTTTAGTTTTCCTATAATTGTTTTTAACATTTCTTTTTTTAATATTTACATTTCTCTAACCTTTCTCTCTCCCTTACCATTTCATCTCCCCACTACTTCTTCAATCTTTCTCCCTCCTTTACCTTTTCATCTCCCCACTACCCTTTACATTAATATCATTCTTCCTTTTTCCCTTCATCTTCCCTTATTTTTGTCTCTTCTTATTCACACCCTCTTACTATAAATTTGTCACTATCTCTTTTATTCTATGCATAGTTTTTCCTCACAAAAAAAGGTACTCTCTCTCTCTCTCTCTCTCTCTCTAAAATTTTTGGTGGATTTTTTTATTTTTATTGCATCTCTAATTTAGGTTGATAATTTTTTATATTCTTTAAAACTCTGTTTTGGGTTAATGCGATTTAGTTTTGTTTTTTAAATTGTTGTTGTTGTTTTTTATTTTATTTTTTATTTTCTTTGATTGTTAAATGTTATCCTATTGCAATCTAAAGAATTAAATATAGCGTATAAAAATATAATATTATTCTATTACATAGCATGATTTGGATAATTTGATATTTATTTTGTTACATAGCATGATTTTTTATAGTGCTCAATTAGGATGTTAAACTATGAGACTTTACTAATTTTTGTTTATTTTCTAATCCTTTGTGGTGGACAAAGTACTTTTAATAGTTGTATTAGAAGTACTCTATAATGCCATTCATTTAAAGAAAAGCAAAGGTTAGTCAAACGAAAATAACTGGATATGTGACAAATTGCAAAAGTTAAAATTTGTATATATACAATAATTGTTTATTTGATAATATGTTTTGGGTGGCCGAAATTATAATTTCTACAAAGAAAATAATCTTAATAGATTATCAAAAACAAAATTTTATTCTAATATTGGTTCAATTAATCATTGTTAAGTTTTATTAATTTTTTTTAGTTTACATTTTTTTGGTGTTTTAGATTGTTCCTATGTTACATATATGATTGTTCCTATAATAAATAAAAATATAATTACGAAATGCATTACTCATTATCAAATTAGTTTAAATTGTAAAAAAAAAATAATAATAATAATAAAACCATCATAAAAATAATTATCACGCGCAGGCCCGCGATTAGTTAAATTAATTAGCCAGCTAGAGGTGCTTTGTATCAGCCACACCCACCAGGAAGTCAACTACTGTGCTGATTTGTTAGCCAGAGTTATAATTTGCATTTAAGTAATTATATATGTACTTGAAGGTCCTCTCGTAATTTGAAAGTCAACTTGACACCATTGCATGGGGTGTTTTTTTTTTTTTTTTTTTCTAAACCATTGGGATCTGTGTTCTAATTTTACTGAATTTGTAGTATGTCACCAGGAAAACGAAACTAAAATAACATAAGAGCAAGAGAAAGACAAATATAAAGGAGGCTCCTTTATTTGCTTTTACGATCAATGGAGCCAATTTTACTTAGTTGTGTCAAAAAATAAAGGAGAGTTAGTACTGAGCAGTTTTGAAGGAGGCTCCTTTGGTGCTTGTGCATTTGGTTTAAGTTTTATATATATATATATATATGGTACACACTCTTAATTTGTGTGTACCTATTTACCTAATCTTAATTGTTATTAAGAGTAGATTTGTATATGGTACACACTCTTAATTTGATCGTTATAAAAATAAAATGTATATTAAAGGTTTGTTTGAGATTTATTTATTTTATTTTATTGAAATTTTTTTGCTAAAAGTACTGTAGATAAACATAAAAATTAGATAAAATAGTGCAGTGGAACTCATAAATAGTAGCAAAAATAAGTCGAATAGTAAAATAAGTAGGCAAAAATAATCTTTGCCAAACGGATACTAAGAGTCTGTTTGGGATCCGCCTATATTATTGAGACTGAAAATTTTTTGCTAAAATTACTATAGATAAAGGTGTCCGTTAGCTAAAATAGTATAATAAGACCTATGAATAGTATCAAAAAGTGCAGTGAGATCCATGACCCATGAATAGTAGCAAAAATAAGCTGAATAGTAAAATAAGTTTGCCCTTTTAAGTTGGTGTCCTTCCCTGCATAATTCAGGAGTACTTGGATTGTGCTACATTGGAATAATCTTGCTGCCTTGGGATTTTTTTCTCAGTCAAATCTAAAACAAAAGGGATAGGAAAATGAAGAGGATCCAATTAGAGGACTTCATATCATGGTTTCTTGAAAAAAAACGTGTTAGAGGACTCCATATAGTAATTTAAAATTTTATACCACAAACAAAATACACCAAAAATTAATTTTTTTCTACTTTTTTTATTAAAATCTGAAACAAATTTGTCTTCTCAACTCCCTTACTCCACATTCAACTTTGCCCTTTCATGCCCTTGTGAAATTTGAAACTGCTCAGTAATACCAAGATGTGCCATAAGAAGCCACACATGAGTGAGAAGCTCCCCTCCTTGGGTGAGCTGCTGAGCATGATGATTCCATTGACAATGACTCGCAGCATAAGATAGCATTTCCACCCACACATGACAAATTAGTTCCCACTTCTTTGCACTATCCCATTCTTTAGCAGTTGCTAGTGATTGCAAAGATTTAGCTAGTCTACATGCGTCAAATAGTACAGATTTACTTCTGTCTCCTTTCACTTTTGATGGAGGAATTTCAGTATTGACTTGGAGTAACATTGAGCAAGCATTAAGTTTTTTGCTATGTAACATTTTGCCAACACTGTCTCCACCCAATTTTGATTTTCTTTCTTTGAAAAATTCATTAGCCTCAGCGCATGTGTCTCGGAACCTGATTTGTGCGATCCCATTGGGTAGCATGACAGGACACACGACAAGAAGATACAACAAGTAGTTGGATAAGCGCTTGCTAGCTTTACAATGTGGGGTTTTAACTAATTTCAGATCTTTTTGCTTATCAGAACTCAAACATAGATCTGTTGCAATATGCCAGAGAAGAATGCTTTTATCAAATTCTACCTTAAGTTTGTCAACGCTTTCTTTGATGGTCTCTCTATCTCCATCACTGATTCCAACGGAAGATATTGCACCTTCAAGCACCTTATAACCCATGTCATCACAAAATTTCTTGCATTCCTTGATATCTGAAACACTCCTTGATTTATTTGAAAGCTGGTCAAAGATCACTTTTTTCAATTTTGAAGGAACTTTTTTTGAGTATTTGTACCGATGCTTTTCCAATAATGCATCAATGCATAAGACCTTGGTGAGAAATCTGCAATTGGCTGGCTTATATTCAAGGCAAGTGCTTATCAGGTTGTGCTGTGCCATGGTGTTAGACCACCTTTTGCTTCTAGTAAATGAAAGTGATGAAATTGCTTGATATAAGAGGCTGTGCTTCTTCAGCGATAGCGTCATCCAGTCTGAGCATAGCAGTAATATTGCTGCATAAAGCTCAAGGATAACAGCTCCAGCTACCAATACATATGTGATAACCACATTCTCTCTGGAGTACTCATGTTTCTCAATGATGAAGAAGAAGGCCATGGATACTGAAATAATTGAAATGATACTGACGCATTGGAGAGTTAAGCAACAGAGACTGGAGAGGCGGAAGAAGCAAAAGAATAAACCAGAACTGCCTTTGTATAAAACACATCATAGATGAATCCAAGTTCAACCTCAATCACTTCAAAAGCATCTTGAGATGATATCTTCATGAAGAAGGATTGGCTTTTCTTGATATCATGGAAACTGAGGATGAGATCTGCAAACAGCAGCTTGAAACACCCCAAACCCCAAACCACAAAGGGTCCAAGGCATGAAGAAGACATCTCAAAGAACTTGTAGATTTTCCTTTTTTTTTGACAATCCAATCCACATAAATCATATCAAAAACCAACATTAAGAATTATCATAATAATTTCATTGAATATACTCTCAAAGTAAGTCAGAGCTCTAAGCAATAATTATAAGGACCACTGGCCACAAAAGAATAGAGGTCTGAATAATTAATTACATATCACAGCTTGTCCCATCAGTGGAAATAACATTACAACCACTTTATTATACAAAAGAATGAGTCAAGCCTATTCTAAGATTTACACCATCTAATATACCCATTACAAAAGTTCAGCATCCATCAGTAGTTAGTCTAACTACTATTAGCCACCAAAAAGCTGTCTCAAAAGACTGTTGCCTACTCTGAAAATTTTATAAAATAATGGGGTGAGACAGAGCCCAGTAAGTAGCATATTTAATGGAGGTGAGGGAAATGCAGGTTTCATCTATAATAATAATAATAATAATATGACAATAAGGATTTAATAATGAAATACAAGTTCCTCAAAGTAAATATCTTGAAACTATACATTATAATCTGTGAGCATCAACAATGTAATTTCCAAAGCCATAATATCTAACATAAGATAAATTATCACAAATCTACCATACTACCACACAAACCGGTCAGGGGATCCACCCATTCACAACTGTCATGATATTGTCCTCTCTGATATACAGACTCTTGGCCCCATGGACAGCAGCCTCACCCATACCCTCAAGGTTTTTCTCTCCCCCCATGGGTAGCAGAGAGAGCGCGTCAAATAGGACCTCTCTTGCATGTGGTCTCTTGGCCCCATGGACAGCAGCCTCACCCACACACAATCAAGGAACCTCTTCCCCCCATGGACAGCAGGGAAGAACGCGTCATCCAAAGTAAAAGGGCACTGACCTTGATTTGATTCCGTTGTCACAAAGACTACGGAAACCAAATCGGGTGATCACCGAAAAATCACACATGGCATGGTGTTAAAACAACATAAACTCACAGATTACATTACTTTGAAACACATAGTTCATATCCAGGTAGTTTAAAAAAACCTTAAATAATCTAACTTCTACAAGTTTGTAAGGTTTTCATTTTCATTCTTGTCAACAAGATTTTCTATCAATCTCCCAAGTACTAAGACAAGATAAGGATCTTAAATATTCCAATACACCATAAAATCCAAGATTTTCTTATCAAGATTAAATAAAAGATGCTCATTTATCCATATCACAAATTCATGCATTTCCCCAAATGCAATACCAAATATGATGCATTTTCATATATATAATCATATATTATGTATATATATTAAAGTTGCGACACAATAGTTTTTAGAAAAGTATAATTTCCATAAGTAGTTTCCAAAAGTGTGTCTAACCCAAAAACATTTATATAACATGGTTATTTTTCAAAATCTCATTAAAAAGCTACTTACCTCGCAACTGCAAAATCCTAATTCTCCAAGCTCCAAGGAGATTAGCTAGAACCTAACAATATCAAGTAAACCTATCACAATAAGTATAGAACTTGAAATTGCATCTACCCACAATTTAGGAATTTGCCAAATAATCACTTAATTAGGCAAGCCTAGTATTTAACCTCATCCATAATAATATATTCCACTTTCCTAGTTTCTCAACAAATTGATTCACAAGGTATAAACTCCAATTTATAGAGTTAACTCATTTAATATCATCTCCAACATTATGACTAGCTTCCATAAAATTTACACTACATCATTAAGAGACCCATGAAAGCAAAATCAATATATCCTCAAAGATAAGAAATTTAGAACTTCCACTAACTCCAAATAAACCTAATGGCAATGGAAAAATTAAATTTACCAACCATCACATGTTATAACTTAAAACCCCTAAATTTTTCCACCATACATAACCCTTAAGTAGTCATCAATAGCACAAAATATATACCCATTCATCAAATAATTCCACCAATACAAAACCCATACATAAAACACATAAATATCACTTCCAATACTCATAAATCAGTATCATTATTAAAGCTTAGATAAAAATAACCTCAAGAAAAAGTGCAAAACCCACCAAAAAGATGAGGAATTTTTACCTCAAATAAAAATGATGAAGATGCTTTGGGGTTCCAAAGTATTTTTCCGGTGATCTTGCCGGAAAAATGATGGTGAGATGGTGTGGTTTGGAGTGGAGGCCGGCGGGTGAGTGTGGAAGTGAGTGTGTGTGTGTGTTTCAGTAAAGAGAAAAGAAAGAAAATGAAAGAAGGAAAATAGGGAGCCAGCCAAAAGAAGAGATAAGAGGGAGTGGGTTGTAGGGTTAGGTGGGGCTTGGCACGTGGGAACCCAAAACAAAAGTCTGGTCTTGACTTTTCTTTTCTTTTTTTGTTGACAGGGACGTTACAATAGGCATACTGTAAAATTTCTAAATTGTCAAGAGGATTGTTTACTGGCTCCGTATATGAGTTTTCAACTTCTACGGGAAATCTAATTAATTTCTCCAATGAAACCTTGAACCCCTCATCTTTCTTTGAGCTGTATTCCTCCATGTATCTAGCATAATTTGGACCTGGCTCTAGAGGAGAGAGCATAGACTCTCTAAACTTCTCACTGCTTGCAGACCACAGAATGTTGGGCTTTTTGGAGCCTAGTTTATTTTTGGCCTAGCCCATTGTAACCCTATAAGTAGGATATAAAAGGCCGCTTTTATAATTAGGGTTTTTTCAGACTACTATTGTTGTTGTGTTTTTAGAGAGAGAGAAAAAATACTGTAGCCGCACTTTGTATTTTTCCCTGATAATAGTGAAATCCCTGCAACTCCGTGGACGTAGGCAAATTGCTAAACCACGTAAATACTGTCTTGTGCGTGTGATTTTTTTTCTTTGACGTGTGTTTTCTCTATTTTTTTTTTTGGTTTCTCATAGGTTGGAATTTTGGTTAAATTCCCAACAACTGATATCAGAGCCTAGGGTTAGGTTTGAGTGGGAACAATGGCAGAGGAAGCAGGAAAGGCGTCTGGAATAGAAAAGTTTGATGGCACAGACTTCGCGTATTGAAGATTATCTCTATGGGAGGAAATTGCATCTGCCTCTTTTGGGGACAAAACCTGAGGCGATGAAGGCTGATGAATGGGCTCTTCTTGACAGACAGGTACTAGGAGTTATCAGGTTAACTCTGTCTAGGTCTGTTGCACATAATGTTGTAAAGGAGAAGACCACAGCAGATCTGATGAAGGCTTTGTCTGGTATGTATGAAAAG
>NW_027069526.1:428731-471095 GCF_002906115.3 Quercus suber | reverse complement strand
AGCCTACTCATGAATCTGCTCACACTCCCACTAGCATATGCAATGTCTGGCCTTGTACACACCATAGTATACATCAAGTGGAAAGCAGCATTGGGAGGCAGTCAAGTGGATTCTGAGATATCTGAAGGGTTCATCAGATACATGTCTTTGTTTCACAGGTGCAAGTTTGAAGTTGCAAGGTTATGTAGATGCTGATTTTGCTGGCGATATTGATAGTAGAAAGAGTACTACTGGGTTTGTATTTACTCTGGGTGGTACAGCTATATCATGGGCTTCAAATCTACAAAAGATTGTTACTTTGTCTACTACAGAAGCTGAGTATGTTGCAGCAACTGAAGCTGGAAAGGAGATGATTTGGCTACATGGTTTCTTAGATGAATTGGGTAAAAAGCAGGAGATAGGCATTCTACACAGTGACAGTCAGAGTGCAATCTTTCTTGCCAAAAATTCAGCTTTTCATTCAAAGTCGAAGCATATACAAACAAAATATCACTTTATCCGTTACCTTATTGAAGATAAGTTGGTAACACTTAAGAAGATATGTGGATCTAAGAACCCAGCAGATATGTTGACTAAGGGTGTCACTATTGAGAAGTTGAAGCTGTGTGCAGCTTCAATTGGTCTTCTAGCTTGAGGACAGGAGGATGAGTTGCAGGGATGAGGGATTGCTTTTGGAGGATAGCGGCTGATGTTGATGATTGAACTAGTCTCCAAGTGGGAGATTTGTTGGGCTTTGTGGAGCCTAGTTTATTTTTGGCCTAGCCCATTGTAACCCTATAAGTAGGATATAAAATGCCGCTTTTATAATTAGGGTTTTTTCAGACTACTACTGTTGTTGTGTTTTTAGAGAGAGAAAAAAAACACTGTAGCCGCACTTTGTATTTTTCCCTGATAATAGTGAAATCCCTGCAACTCCGTGGACGTAGGCAAATTGCTGAACCACGTAAATACTGTCTTGTGCGTGTGATTGTTTTTCTTTGACGTGTGTTTTCTCTATTTTTTTTTTGTTTCTCACAAGTTGGAATTTTGGTTAAATTCCTAACACAGAACCCATACCCTCTGTCCACACTTAACAACCCCAAATAAAAACACTGGAATTGCTAGAATATTTAGTGGAGTGTTGGTCCAGGCTTTAAGTAAGACATAGGCAGCTACTAACACTTGGCTAACTAGTGTAAGTAAGTGCCTTCGCCACAACTCATTGTCTTCCAAAGAGTATGCAGTGATAGTGTCCGGGCCACCGAGGTGCAAGAGAAGAAATGGAGCCCATAATAGTGTAATTACAATGTTTGAATCTAAGGAATGGTCGCAAGAGCTCCGAGCATGGTTGGAAAGCACACTAGGTGAGACTGTCACAGTCCAGTCTGCTACCATGTAGGTGACCCAAAGAAGGATACTGAGCATGTCACTAGCTGAATTCTTCCTCTTTTTGCCTGTCAGGGTGAGAATGGTTTGGATGGCAAGGCTAAGCAGAACCAGAATGCGGATCTCTAAGAGGTTCCAAAATTTGCTCACGCCTGGTGAGATGAGCTGCATCACCTTCATCTTCTTTGTGAAAATCAAATTGCTAAAAACTGAAAAGAAAAAAAAAAAGTATTGTGAGAACATAAAATTATAGGAGAAAAGAAGGTTGTTGTTTTTGTTGTTTTTTTTTTTTTGGTCATATTCTGCATTAGTATAAAATTTACTCTATAAAATAGGTTAATGAATGGAAAAAAGGTACAGATGAATTGTAAATCTTACTTGTAGCTAACATGGAAGCTCTTCTTTTCTTCTGACTCAAAATGTGCGCTGGAAATTACAGCCAGCCCTTTCAGAACCCAATATGAGTATGCATGTGTTCCTGCAACAAACATAATAGGGTCTCGATTATTATAAAAAGAAAAAAAAATACTTGCAAGTTGTAATACTGATCCTACTAAAATAGTAGTATAGTGCACTGGAAATTCTTGCTAAATAATTGACAGCTTATGCCATAGGGTGTTACACTGTCTACCTTTCAGGACCATATTCAACAAAATGTCGTGCTTCAGTAATGCATTTTTATAAGATTCGTGTCTACATGTGATGGGACTCCAATTCAACCTGTATTTGGGGTTTTGATCTGATTCATTTCTCTATATTGACCCTTTTTTTTTTTTTTTTTTTTTTTTTTTTTTTTTTTTTGGAATGGTCGCAAGAGCTCCGTGCATGGTTGGAAAGCACACTAAGTGAGACTGTCACAGCCCAGTCTGCTACCATGTAGGTGACCCATAGAAGGATACTGAGCATGTCACTAGCTGAATTCTTCCTCTTTTTGCCTGTCAGGGTGAGAATGGTTTGGATGGCAAGGCTAAGCAGAACCAGAATGCGGATCTCTAAGAGGTTCCAAAATTTGCTCACGCCTGGTGAGATGAGCTGCATCACCTTCATCTTCTTTGTGAAAATCAAATTGCTAAAAACTGAAAAGAAAAAAAAAAAAAAAAAAAGTATTGTGAGAACATAAAATTATAGGAGAAAAGAAGGTTGTTGTTGTTTGTTTTTTTGGTCATATTCTGCATTAGTATAAAATTTACTCTATAAAATAGGTTAATGAATGGAAAAAAGGTACAGACGAATTGTAAATCTTACTTGTAGCTAACATGGAAGCTCTTCTTTTCTTCCTGACTCAAAATGTGCGCTGGAAATTAGAGCCAGCCCTTTCAAAACCCAATATGAGTATGCATGTGTTTCTGCAACAAACATAATAGGGTCTTGATTATTATAAAAAGAAAAAAATACTTGCAAATTGTAATACTGACCCTACTAAAATAGTAGTATAGTGCACTGGAAATTCTTGCTAAATAATTGACAGTTTATGCCATATGGTGTTACACTGTCTACCTTTCAGGACCATATTCAACAAAATGTCGTGCTTCAGTAATGCATTTTTATAAGATTCGTGTCTACATGTGATGGGACTCCAATTGAACCTGTATTTGGGGTTTTGATCTGATTCATTTCTCTATATTGACCTTTTTTTTTTTTTTTGAGGAACCTCTGTATTGACTTGATTGTATAAATACAGACAGCACTAGGATTTCAGCTTCCGCGTTCAAATTTGAAACAACAAAATTTTATGAAAGATCCAAACTAGCTAGCATCTATTTGGATTAATACCTACACTAACGAGACATGTAGCTGTAGCCAAACACAACAAAAATACCAAATGCTTTTTAAATTTGGGTCTCAATTAGCAAAAAATCAAAACTTAACAATATAGTCATTTGGATTAAAAACAATTTGAAAAATTAACAAATTTTTTTTTTTTTTTTTTTTTATTTTGCAAAGAGTCAAAAATAAAATAATTCACATCACATATATAAGAACTCAAGGTCTGACTTTGCACAATTACAGGCATATGCTAGATGATTTTTTTTTTTTTTTTTCTTCTGAATTCCCTGGACCAATTACAAATTTTTGACTGGGCAAAGTAATTTGGGCCCAAGCAGTAAAGTATTACGTGTATATTATTAAAAAAAAATTAATAATGGTCTATGCACGAGTTGGTAATACTTCTTAAGATTGTTGATGCTTTCAGTATGACGATACCACATCAGTTTAGGTATTTATTAATTTTTTTAATGGATTTTTAGACCCAGAATATGATATGGAGTTAATTATTTATTTAAGGTCCAATAATGCCAATTGTTTAATTAGGTTTTAACAATTAAAAAATTAAACATAGGTTGTTGCCAATAGCAAAGTAATAAACACAATATAAAAAGAACACGCAATATGATGATGAAGTGGAAGACTCAAGGAAAATGTTTTCAAGAGAAAAACCACCATGAGGAAAGCATCCCCAAATAAGCAATCCAATATAACATAAAAATTTTACAACCTAGAAAAATTATATTGTAGGAAGGGGAGGGGGGGTGCTTTGTTGGACCATGTCTAAGGAATGTACAGCCTCGTTAAATGGAGTAAACCCAAAAGGGCTCGGGAGAGGAGCTTGGATAAGGACCTAAATTGCCTGAGGAAGTCCCTCGGACATGGACCTCCCGAAGTGGACAAGATGAATCCCACCCCTAGTTGGGAAGCAAGAACCAAGGGAAGCAACAGTAGCAAGTGTGGGTAAAGAGAGGAGGAGGGAAACTTCCCAGGGAAGCATCCATTGCCTCCTTATTTAATACCCTGCAACTACTATATCAGCTGCATTAATGCCTAAATGATACTTGAATAGTGTCAAAACAACCTATAGTTCACTTAGCACTTCCTCCAAAGGTGGGATGAGACAAATACTTAAGGGAGATTGACCACCCTCCATGTGGAGGATCAAGATTAATATTAAAAGGAAACCATTATAAAAGGAGGAAGGATCCTAGTGAACAGGGGTCAGAACGTAGAGATTAGAGAGATTTGTAAGATCTAAAGTGTAACAATTCTCCTCGACTAATCAAGGAAACATCAACATACTCATTTACACTCTTTTTACTTGTTAAATTGTACTTCTTTCCATTTGGACCCTTTACTCTGACTTCAACCCGTTAGATAGGGAGCCTAAGTGTTGGTCTGCTATTCTCATCTCTACAAATTAGTTGTAGTGGGCTCACATCCAAAACTCATTTTTCCTTCTTGAGCCTTTTTCGATTGTTTTTGCCCTATACACATATAATCTTTGACTCTATTCAATAGATGGACTTTCTATAAAAACCTTCCACAACCTCAAACCTCTGAACTATTCAATTATATAGATGTTGCACAAATAATTTACCCACATTACATGACTAGAACCTCCGACCAACTCCAAGAAACTTTCGAAGATTTGATTGACCGCAATAACACTAGGCTCATGGGTTTCCAACTTGATCACGCAATTACACCAACACCATCTTGAATATCTCTCTATTTGTACTCATAGGTTGTATGAAAATAAGCTTGGTTGATTCCTCTCTGAGGTTTTTGGCAATAGCCTCTCTTAGCAATTAATGACACATCAACCTTGATTCTTGATCAAAGGGCAATTGAGCTTTGATTAATTGAAGGATAGTCCAATCTTCACAAACTTGCTTTTCTTTAAATTCTTGAATAAATGGTCTTCAAGTTGATTTAGCATGCTTGCATAGATTGCAAACACATTTAAAAGTTACACTGTCAGGGGATTAACTAACTCTTAACCTAATAGTTTTCTATTTTTTATATAATTATGATAGGATTTGAACTTACGGTGTTTGTTTCATATTAATTTATTAGGCCAAGACACCAATTGGTTTTACATGTAAGTGGAATTTGAACCTAACTCCTTTATTTGATGACAAAAAACTTTACTAGTTGATCAATTGGGAACCCACTTGAATATAGCGTAATTGAAGTTAACAGGTGTGGTATTATTATTATTATTATTATTTTGACGTTGTTAATGCCCATTTTTCTATGTCCCACACACCTCGCAAAGCAAAGCCAAGGTATTTTGAGCATACTAGTTTCTTGTATCAAATTTTTTTTTTTTTGGTTTATGTTAAGGTCATGTTTTATTGTAATTGGCTAATCCTTTGACTAAATGCACTTTACTTATAATTGGGAAGATCTAAAATGGATTTAGTACTTCAAGAAACATGTTGTTCAAATCAAGTATTAAAGACATGAAGATTGGTCCAAGAAACAAGTGAAGAAAAGTTGTTCATTAAACCTCAACAGATAACTCGACAAATGCCTGCTATCAAGACTTAATGTGAAACTCGATAGATAACTTGACAGTAGCTAATCTATCAAGAATTACGATTTCAAAATTTCCAGATTTGAAATTTGGCCCAAGCTTGTGTAATTGTTTATGGTTTTTTTTCTCATAACCCTAAACATATATAAAGCTTATTTTAAGAGCTGTCACACATGAATATAGAGACTAAGAGACTTATTTTCTCTGTGAGAAATTACTGCATTTGTATGCCATAGGATTTTGTAACCAAGTACTTCCTGATCTTTATTGTTGATGAAGTGAAAAACTTTGTAACCAACAACATCTGTTCAAATTGCTGGAATTAGTCACGTACTAAAATCCATGCAAAGGGTTAATCACAAATTGGAGGTTTGTACATCAAAGGGAAAGAAGGCTACTACAAGATCAAGTCTAATTGGGTATTGAAGCAAAAGTTCAATTGTAGGTTAGTATTTCGAGATAGGCCAGGGTAGTTGGTAAGATTCCTTATACTTGTAATTTCTTGATTGTTGATTAGTAGATTATTGGGAGTGATGATTTTAAAATCACTCGATGGAGTTTTTGCCTTGCGAGGTTTTTCCCATTTGTCTACAAATCACCGTGTCTAATTTATTTTCCGTTGCACTTCATATTTTTGGTGATTTGTTAGTGCCTTCACAATTTTCATGCAATTGAACTTAATTAATCAACTTGAGTAATTGAATTAATTAACCGGTGTCAAGCTATCTTAACCCAATGCTTTTTCTCAAAAAAAAAAAAAAAAAAAAAAGTGCACCTAATTAATTAAGTACAAATATAAGTATGTTTTAAATTGTTTATTTCAATTTTTTATTTTGCTGAAAAGGAGATCATTTATCTTTCACATTGTTGACTTCAGTATATACTATACAAATGGATGGATTCTTATATTTTGTAACATATATTGCACGTTCATTCATGACATGAGTAAAGAAAATTATCAAGTAAATGATGCAAAATATTCAACTCTGGAAATCACATGCTCAAGATTCGATAAAACTTTCAAACTTTAAAGTCATATAAAATATAAAAATTGTAGTTATCAACCCCACATGAATTCCATCTTTCCCTTTTCAATTATATTTAAGTGAATAATTTTGAGCCCATTCACGAGCCTAGATGTCCGGAACTTGACTCCTTAATTTAAAATAAAACTTTACGTGAAATACTCCTTTATTTTAAAGCTAGGTGACCAATTCGTGATGCGGATGATTTCAAAAATTTGTTTACTGGGATACAAATTTACATGTGAGAATTTTCTCTTGATTCACAAAGTCGCAAAACAAGAGTAAGGCCGCTCAAAGGGCTGATTAAGGCAGCTAGCTTAGAAGTAAAACTTAAACAGAGGACAATGCCTGTGTCTAGACTCTAGAATTGATTTTTTTTTTCTTTCTTCTTTTTGTGTCAATGAACTTTAGGCCAAATTATATCTCCAGCCCCTGTAAATTGGTGAATGAAATTGGGGGAATCGAATATATTATGTAGCAAAAATTAAAGAAATTATGTGTTTATGTTTCTCATGTATAGGACTTAAGTTCCATCCATGTGTGCAAATAGCGTATGTGTTGTGTGACCATTGGCCAACAAGGACGATCCCTATTAATAACTCCACGAGTCTCGTTAATGACATTGACGATCATCGGACTAGAAAGACAATTCAAAGAAAGAAGAGAAATGTAGGGGGAAAAAAATGAAATATTAGTCTTCTATAGTAGGGGAAAGCTCTTGTAAGTTTTAAAAACCCTAGGCTAGCTCTGTAGAGCTCGGTACGATGATCCTCGGAGAAAAAGAAGCAATCCCCAAATCAGTCCCAAAGCCACAGAACTAGGAGCGGAAGGGAGCTCATTTACAAATGATTGGAATAAGCCGTGAAATACTTATATACCCCACGAGGGTGGACTTTACAATTATAAATTCCGTTCCATTCCGTTCCGGCCAAAATGGCTGAAATATCTCGTACTGGTGTGTAAATGGGAATGGCAATACCCTCCATTTCACCTCAGATTAAATTTCACCCCATTTTGGCCCGTTCCGGGCATTCTGGTCAATTCCGGCCAATTTTGGCCGAAATTTATTTTCCAGCCGGTATGAATTTTGGCTTCTTATTTTCCCTTCTTGAACTTAATCGGTGTCCTGTAGCTCTTAGTCTCTCTCTCATCTCTCACTATCTGACCCTCTCAACTTTGACAGAGAAATTGAAAATAAAATTGAAGAGCAAGATGAAGCAAAAGTGGTGTGACTTGTGAAAAAAAAAAAAGACGAAGAAGATAAGAATAAGAGGAGAAAAGAGCTCAAGCATGAAATGATGGAGAAAGACTGAAATCTGCAATAATGAAAGATAAAAGTAGCATTTGAGCAGATTAGAGCATCTACATCAGTGGATGCAAAATTTTTGTAAATTTACACATCTAAAACCTACTTTTTCTATTTTACACTCTCATTTTTACAAAGCACTCACATCATTTTGTCTATTATACACATTAATTTATTTAAATAATCATTTTTATTATTATTTTATTATATACCTCTTCGTTAATATCTATATCTCCCTCATCTTAAATATCTGGCCCTCTCTCATCCCAAACCCCTTGCCTCCACACACGCACACACTGTCACAAAGCTAAACCTCCATGGCTAGAGCTCCATGGCCATGGCCGAACATCACATAACCATCACAAAGGCAGAAACCCACATAAATTAAACCCCAACTCTTTCTAGTTCTCTAAACCCGAATCTCACCTAGCCTAGACCACCATGCCCGAACACTATGGGTTTAGCCAATCAACCACCACAAGTGCCGATCTAAAACTATTAAAAAAATTATTTACACAGCTACACTCTGATCCAAGCATAGCACCGATCTAAACTCCGATCCAAGCACGGTGAGAAGAACGCCGATCCAAGCACGCTGATCTGAAACTCCGATCCGAGCACGCCAATCCGCCACAAGTGCTGATCCACTCTCTCTGTCTTCGTTGGTGTGTCCGTGTGTGGGTGTGTTTGGTTTTGTGGTGTATGTGGTTGATTTTTGATTTTGTATGTGGGAGTGTGTGTATCAGAGGAAGAAGCAGATGATGAGGGCGTTGGTTTTGCAAATGGAGAAGAGAGAAAAAAAAATTAGCGAAATTAGAAATTATTAAAATAATGTATAGAAGAGCTACAGTAATCATGTATATATGCACGATTGCTGTAGCTCTTGTATATTTATGCACAATTTTGCATAATTTTACACCTACTGATGTAGGTGTTTTTTTGGTCAAAATGTATAAAAAAAAAAACTGCTTTTTGTATTTTGCAAGATTATCCATGGACTGATGTGGTTGCTCTTATAGTGTACTAGTCACATGGGTGGGTTGGGAATTGGGAAAAAGTAGTCAGTAGGAAGTTTTTTAGAAACTCACATATGAGTTTTATTTACAAAAAAATAACCATAAAATAAATTTTAAAAAAATAATAATCCCACTTTATTTTAATAGAAAACTATATTAAGTTAATTATTTTACATAATAGTAATAATAATATATAAATATATATCTCACTTGTGTATAATTACGCAAAATGTGAGTTTTATTACAAAAAAATATAAAATAAATTCATTTTTTTTTTTAAATCCTACTTTATTTTAATAGAAAATTATATTAAATTAATTATTTTACATAATAGTAATAATAACATATAAATATATATTAGCAGTCATTCCGAAACGGTTTCCGAAACTGTACTCAAAATTAGCCAGTATCGAAATATTTCATTCCAAAGAATAAATCGAAACGGGTTCCGAAATAGTATTTACACTCACACCAAATACCCATACACAAAACATTGCCGGAGAACGATGTTGTGTAGTAAGTTGCTCCTATGATACTATAAATAGCTTAACATATTACAATTATATAAAAGTGATGGTGAAAGTAGCTAAATGCCCTCACAGTAACGCAAGTGATTATATATATATATATATATTCAAATTGCACATCATTTTAGATCATATCATACGAGCTCTATAAGACATGCATTTCATCTAAATATATTTACTCATTTTTTATGGAACAATTAATTACAAATGTAAAAGTGACTTGCAATCATAAAATAGAATGTAAAATATGATTAAGAACTTAATTTTTATTTGGATGTCGATACTCTATATCCCTAACCATTTGTAGGTTTTTTTCCCCTTATAAAATTCATCATATATTCACACTTGAGCAACTTATTTTATATGGAGGACGAAAAATATTTTCAAATCTCTATCTTGGTGAAATTTTGTAGTGGCTAATATTATTAGTATTACTTTAAATTTATTTTAATTTTTTTGATAAATAAATTTATTTTAATAAGATAAAGATAAACATGACGAATCAAATGAAACTCTCTAAGGTTTTCAAATGATAACGTTAGCATTTGTATGCCAATAAAGAGATGAAGATGAACATTTATGTGATGGAGATTCCAATAATAGCAAAGTAAAAATTAAATCCAAAGAAACAACTAACCACTTGATGTTCTACATTGCTTGATATCAGTAAATAGTAAGTAGGCACAAAAGTTTAGCAACATCTTTTAAATTATTTCGACAAGTGATGATGATAAGTTTTAAAATCATACTAATAAATTCATAATGAAGATTGTTTGTATATATTTTATTTTTTTGTGAAACAAACACACAAAAAGGAGAGGGGAAATGGTTATGATACAAAGGCACACCAAAAACTCCATTCAAAAGTTATGGTAACTTTTAAGAGTGGGTGGAGTAAGTTATTTTACATATAACACACTCTCTTACGCAATATTAAATAATCACTTTTTCTTTAGAAACAAACACACACACACAAGAGAGAGGGAAAATAGTTCTACTACAAAGGCACACCATAAACTTCACTCAAAGCAAAATACTATGTATCATTTTATGGTGGTTACTACAGGAAAATGATAAACTATGTATCATTTTATTAAATAATGTGGTTTGTATTTTTGCCTATATATATATATATATATTTAATGAGCTGTGGGTCCAAGAAGTTATTACTGTAACTCATATGAGATGTAAAAGTTTTTTTTTTTTTTTTGAGAATGAGATGTAAAAGTTAATAGAGTAAAATAGTAAAAGGTAAAAAAGTAAAAGCAAATTACAAATAAACTTATAAATCACATATGTGGTAATTGCATAATAGCTCACGCCCCCAACTATTGCAGTTGATCCATATCCCTTTTTCCCTAATAGTGTAGATTTTCTTAAAAGGGTATGCCAATGCTATCTAATTAGTTCAATTAGTAAAGTTTTTAATAGTTAACAAGAATCTTGGGATTCAATCTCCGCCTACATCAAAAATCAATTAATGTCTTGGAATGATGATAAAGAGCTATTATTAGAAACAGACGAAAAATAAATAAATAAATTTCACAACTTTTATCAAATAGAAGATTTTGATTTGTGGAACAAGTTGAGCAAAATAGAAAACTGGATTGAAAAACTAGAGAGAGCATTGATCTTTTAAGCTGCTAATCCGAGTGGGTATGAAATGGATTGGAGAGCCAAAATTCTCTCGAGTCTTTGGAAGCAAGCCTTGGGTTTTTGTATGTGGGCCAAGAAGAAGAAAATGAGAAAGGCTGGGGCTTACTTTTAGGTGAGCTCCGAATAAAAAAGAAATCAAAACATCACAAAGAGCTTTGGTTGTTGGGGCTTGCTGAGAAAAAAAAGACAAAAGGAGGAAGTTTGGGTTTTCATCTCTGTATGCTTTGTCATTTTCGTAAATGCAGGAGAGTGGTGAGGTCTGTAGCTTTTGCACAAAACGAATAGAGGAGAGCAGGGAGATAATACTGTTCATTTGAAAAAAAAAAAAGCTTCCGCAACCATTTTTGCCCAGTAATCCGATTGAAGAAGTATAGTGAGCTTACCCAAAATATTATCATCGCCTCCCTTTCATTTTTAGTTCTTGTCCTTGATCTTCAGATCCTGCTTTGCTAATACCAAGAATTACCTATTGAAATATAAGGTTTTTGGCATGAACCATTTTATCAACCCACTCACATAACAAATGAGTTAGGTCATATATGTTGATATTGTTAGAGACATTTGTTATGTAAATTGGTTAATCCTTTGATAAAATGCACGTTACTTATATTTGGGTAGATCTAGGGTGGATTTAGTACTTCAAGGAATAAGAGTTCAAGTATAGTATTAAAGTCATGCAAATCTATTCAAGAAACAAGTGACGAAGTGTTTTTCATTAAAGCTCGATAGATAGTTCGACAGATGACATCTATTGAGATTTAATGCTGATGCTCGACAGTAGCTCGACAAAAGCCATATCTAAGGTTGTGACCAAAGACAATTGCCCTAGTTCATCATATTCATTGTAGAAGCTATTGCGTCTTTGCGCCAAGTGTTTTGTAACTAAGGAGTTTCTTGGTCTTCATCATTTGGATGTATTGAAGAACTTTGCAGCCAACATATTCTTCAAGTTGGTGTGTTAGTCACGTACTTGGATTTGTGCACCATTTGGTTAGTCACGTACTGTGAGTCATGCATTGAAATGAGAGATTGTCACTATATCACAAGTCCAATTGGGTATTGGGATAAGGGTTCAATTGTAGGTTGATATTAGGTACTAGGATTCCTTTTACTTGTAATCACTTGTTTTGGTAATAGTATATTCTCGAAAGTAATGACCTCAAATTCACCTAGTGGGGTTTTGTTTTGATAGTTTTCTTCGTAAATAAATCACCTATGTCAAATTTATTTTCTGATGCATTTAACTTAGTTGGTGATTTGTTTGTACTACCACGCTTATTGCATGTAATTGAATATAATTAATTACTTGGCTAATTAATTTGATTAAGTTACCAAATGGGTCAATACATTCTTGGCCTATTAAGTGGTATCAGAACGGGTACACTCTGATTAGGGTTAATCTTTGCTATGTGATCCATTGACCCCCTGTTTGTCATGGATAGAGGACAGTCTCTTATTATACCTCCTTTATTTGGTGGCATCAACTATGCATACTGGAAAGTACGCATGACAGTTTTCTTGCAGTCCTTAGATGAGAAGGTGTGGCAAGCTGTGGAGATTGGTTAGACAAAGCCAAATGAAGCGTTGGTTGATTGGGATGATGCTAAGATTAAAGTGGAAAACTTCAACAGTAGAACATTGAATGCTTTATTCAGTGCAGTTACCAATGAAAAGTTCAAGAAGATATCCTCCACTGAAACTACTAAGGAAGCATGGACTATCCTCTAGATAACCTATGAAGGGACTAAAGCTATCAAGGATTCAAAGCTTCAAAGGCTTACTACGAGCTTTGAAGAGATTAAGATGGAGGAGGATGAGTCATTTGATGAGTTTTATGTTAAGCTGAAGGACATAGTCAACTCTGCCTTTAATCTTGGGGAAACTATTCCCGAACCCAAGGTTGTGAGAAAGGTGCTCAGATCTTTGCCTGAGAGATTCCATGCCAAGATCACTGCTATTGAAGAATCAAAGGATATTGACAAAATTCCTTTTACAGAGCTGGTTGGCAACTTGCAAACTTATGAATTGAGTTTGACTAGGATTGGGAAACCTAGAAAAGCAAGAGCATGACACTGAAGGCCAAAAGTAGTGATACCGATGAGTCTTCTGATGATGAAGATTCCAAGATGAAATCCTACATCACTAGGCAATTCAAGAAATTTGTGAAGAATGCCAATGCAAAATAATTCGATAAGAACCGAAAGCAATCTAGTTCTTCACAATTTAAGAGCCAAGATAGAGGGAATAAGGATGCTAAGGAAGGCAGTCAGTACACTGTTCCCTCCAGACCAAAGTGCTTTGGATGTCAAGGTTTTAAACATATTAAACAAGAATGTCCAACTTATCTCAAGACTATTGGGAAAAGCAAAGCCCTTGCTGCTACCTTGAGTGACACCAAGCCTGATGATGAGGGAATCTTGAATGTCTTCATTACTATAGTTGATTCTACTGATGGGGTTTCAGAAACAGTAGATGATGAAGAGGACTTGGTGGACTCTAAGTTTGAGAAAATGGACGATTAAAATGATATCCATACAGCTTGTGAAAAATTGTACAGGGTTTCTAAGAAGCATGAGAAACTATATAGGCTAGCCACCAAGAAGCTAAGTGGTGTTGAGCTAGATCGAGAGGAGCTCTCCACAAAGTTTGACGAAGCTAATCAGACCATTGGAGCACTGCGGTTTGAGAACAATTTCTTGGCTAAAAGGACCTAGAAGCTTGAAGCGAAGCTGTTTCAAGTTAAAGCTCAAATGGAGAGGACTTCTAGTGTAAAGCTTGATGAGATGCTTAGCTTTTAGAAATCTTCTTCTGATAGAACCGGTTTAGAATATGACTTCTCTTCTCCTAATATTGTCTCTTCTAGTACTACTGTGTTTGTCTCACCTACTAATAATGTTAATTCTAAGAACAATGAATGTAAAACTGATATAGCTAGTGAGAACGTAAACAATGGCAAATCTATTTTAGGTGCACCCCCTAAGCTTGAAAAGAAAGAAACTAGAAACCCACTATGACTAAGGAAGTTAATAACAAAAAGTCTCAACCAAAGAAGCCACATCTTTGTCATCACTATGGAGCTTCAGGGTATGCTCCTCCAAATTGCTACAAGTGGTTAGCCACTCAACAAAGTAATAGTATGATCTCATCTGGAAACCAGAATAAGTTTCCATCCTCTTTTGCTCCTCTTGGAGATTTTCTCAAGGACCTCATATTCTTTTCAAACTTGAACGGTTACAATGCTTCCCCCTTACCACCGAATCACAGGTTCACTCAAAGGAAAGGTTCTTCCAAGGTGTGGAAGGAAAAAAGCTCTAAGTGATTCAGTCATTTTTTTTCTCTCTCCCTCCCCCCCTCTTGTTGGTTACGCATTACTTGTGTGTTTTTCTTTCTTGTTTTTGAGTCAGTCTAGTTTTATGCTTTACTTTGTTTAAAATGTTTTTGTTTGTTTATTTTTAGTTTTGCTTTATTTTGTTTCTCATAAAAATAAAAGAAAAATTGAAAAAATTAGAAAAATACAAAAACAGTGTGTGTTTTGCGTACATTGGAACTTGTATACCTTGGATGGCCATTGAAACAAAGTTTTCTAAACTTTGTATCTTTTATAGTTTAGATGAGTATCTCAATGCACAACAAAGCAAGTGAGCTTTGTGGCTTGTGTTTGTGATGAGTACGATTAAGTAATCACTTACACTTAACACTCACATCACTCTTTTTGACAGAAAGGATTAGAAAATTCTAAGAGAAATGCATAAATAACCACCTCACCACTGAAGCCCATCAATCATGAATAACATCTGTATGCTTCGACATAGCAAAATTGTGATGTTTAAGCTTAACATAATTGGGTATTTCTTCTCTTTCTTATATACCCATGCATGATATGCTTAAAAAGAAAAATATGCAAAGAATATTAAAAGCAAAAAGAATCAAAATGCTTTTAAATGTGGTTGCAAGCGTGTTTCTAGGAGATGTGGGAGTTATAGGATGTACCTCAAAGGTGATAGTCTCCATCAAGCAGTTATGATTGTGTGAATATTAAATTGATTTTTTCAATCTTAAATCGTCATAATATGAGACACTCATGCACTCTTGCAATGTTTTCATACACAACACGCAAATTCTTTGCTACTTTTGATACATGTGCAGGTACAATGTGATTTGGTCATCACAAGGGATACATGTGTTAATGTATGCTCACTAAACTATCTTAACTTATTTTTGAAATATAAAATTGGTTAGACTTGTTTAATGTGTGTGTGTGTGTTTTGGATCTATGAATGCTATGTTTTTCTTGTTGGGAGATGTTTTTTGAGAGCTTAACATGTTGTTTAGATCTATGTTTGAGTTTCATCTCTGTATGTTTTTCCTGTCTTTGAAAAACTGCTTTTTATCAAGCTAGACAACTTCACGATAGATCCTTGACAGATACCTATCTATCAAGCCCCTTGGTCTTCTTTTCTCGACAGATCTTATTGCAATTTCGATCCATCGAGAAACTTTTTGTCTGGCTGATAGATTTTCGACAGAATCTCAATCCATCGAGGTGATTTTGCTGTCGACAGATTCTCGACAGCACCTCGACAAATTCATATCTGTCGAGATTTTTTGCTCAACAGATCTTGACAAATCCTCAATCCATCGAGATTCAATTTGTATATATAAGCCCAGTGCGAAATCAGATTTTATTCTCACTTCTCTCTATCGACAGAAAATCTTTTTTCTCCCTCCAAACACTCTCCTCTCACTAAAATCTCCTTTTCCTTCAAGTTTTCGACCTAATCAAGTTCCAATCTTAAGGTAAGAACTCCTAATCCTTCGCTCTTCATGCATTAGACCTAGGTTTTTGGGGTTTTGTGAAATTTTTGGGGTTTTTGAAAACTTTTGAGGTTTTTGTGAAATTTTTGGGTTGGGTGTTGTTTATTTGATGCTATATGATCATTCATTGCATTCCATTTGCAATTTCACAATGTTTCAAGCATTTAGATGTGTGTTTGGTTGTTGAAAATTATGTGCTACTAGGTTTGGATTAGGTTGAACCCATGATGTAATTATTTTTAGCACGTCACATGTTAATGCATTCTTTTCATGCATACGTACCCTTTGTTTTCTATCAATTTTTTTTGGGTTGTGATTGTGTTATGTTCTCTCTCTCTCTCTCTCTCTCTCTCTCTCTCTCTCTCTCTCTCTCTTATAGATTGCCTATGGTATCTAAGCGAAAATCTACTCCAATTCGAAACCCTTTTCATTCCGGATCATCTTCTTATGTGTTCCCCCTCTTCACGTTCGGTTCCGTGATGAGAAGGCCCATCAGGACTTCTCTGAGAACTTTTCTAAACGTGCCGTTCATTCGGAATGCCATATGATTCTGTCAAACTTTGTTGACACTTCTTTACCCAATGTCATTCACACTCGGGGATGGGAATCTATTTGTGAGATACCCTTAAGATGTCCCACCGAGTTCATATAGGAGTTTTACTCTAACATGCACGGTATCAATACTTCTGTACCTAAGTTTGTCACGACATCCAAGGTACACGTATCGTAGTCACTCCGGATCTTATATCTGAGATACTTCGTATCCTGCGGGTAGAGCATCCTGACTACCCCAGATGTTAGCGTCTGAGGGTTATGTCCAAAGATGCACTTCTGTCTCATTTCTGTGAGACACACTCCATATGGGGTGAGCGCCAAAACACCCCATGCTCGGGCTTTGCAAAAGGTTTGAGGTTCCTAAACATGGTGATGACATTTGTTCTTACTCCACTGTCTCACTATAACTCCATCACAAAGCCTCGTGCTCGGTTTTTGCTATCCCTCTTAGAGGACCTCTCTATAGACTTTCCCTCTCATTTCATTCTTTCTCTCATAGATGTCTATAGGGATACGGTTACCCGTGATAAGCTTATCTTTCCTTCAGCTATCATGCAGATCCTTCTCCATTTTTCTATTCTTATTCCTAATTCTCCCTCATATACTATCATGGGTGCCATTAACACAACTTCTGTTCAGCGGAGTGAGGCCCAGCTTCGACCAAAGCAGCTGCAAACTGAGACAACAGATTCTTCAGCCCCTACCACTCCATCCACCTCTGCTCCTTCTTCTTCAATGGGTGGTGTGACTCTCGAGACCATCATGGCGCAGCTTCAGCACATGGATGCTCGCCTTGACACTCTCAGTGATGAGTTGTGTCAGGTGAACACCCGTGTCAATCGTATCGCATGACGACAGGCTCGCATGGGTGGCTTCGTCGTTTCTCCATCTCCTTCACCTTATCCGAAGGCTTTTGAGGATAAGGATGCTGCTAATGGTGGTGATGATGATGATGAGGATGAGGATGCTAGCTCTTTCAGTAACGATGAGATGACAACCTTTCAGTGACATACCCTTTGTCATTCGTGACAAAAATGGGAAGTAGTTTTGGGATGATGAAAGCAGACATGTACTTAGAGGGGTATTAGCATAGGACATTTTGATAGGGGGAGTGTCTTTATTTGTTTTTGATGGATGTAGTGAGGATTTGATGTACTTTTCTTTTCTTTATCTTATGTTACATTATCCTCTTGTACACAAGTCTTGTGACCATTTTTTTATGATAGACATTGTATTTATTTCTCATTTATATATGATGATGTATGGTTTTTTCTTTTCTTTTTTCTTTTCTTTTTTTCACTTATCTCTCCATATGTTGTTTCTTTTCTATCTTTATACACATGTTTCTTTATGTATACGATCCTTTATTTCTGTTTTACACAAAGATGCCTTGATGAGTTTTGTTTAAACCGATTCAGAAAGACAGGTTGTCAAAATCTATCATGCCATGAACTCTCTTCTTGCAAAGTTTTTCAAGAGTTTGTGTTAGGATTAGATTTTATTGTATTTAACAAGTAATTATGAGTTTAGTGATTTATGAATTCTCTCATACTTTATTTGTTTGTTGTAATTTTGTCACGAATTGTCAAAGAGGGAGATTGTTAGGACATATGTGGATATTGTTAGAGATATATGTTATGTAAATTGGCTAATCTTTTGACAAAACGCACTTTACTTGTATTTG
Organism: Quercus suber; assembly: GCF_002906115.3. NCBI lineage: Eukaryota > Viridiplantae > Streptophyta > Magnoliopsida > Fagales > Fagaceae > Quercus > Quercus suber. The sequence continues at coordinate 452,834 of NW_027069526.1, read as the reverse complement.
GGTAAATCTAGGATGGGTTTAGTACTTCAAGGAACAAGAGTTCAAGTTTAGTATTGAAATCATGCAAATCTGTTCAAGGAACAAGTGAAAAATTGTTATTCATTAAAGCTCAACAAATAGCTCGGTAGATGACATCTTTTGAAGTTTAATGCTAATGCTCGACAGCAGCTCGACAAAAGCTGTACTTATTGAGATTTACGAAATTCAGATTTTCAAATCTGTTTTCATGCATATCCAAGTGTATTTGTGTAGGGTTTCTTTTCTCACAACCCTAAACATATATAAAAATTATTTTAAGGGCCGTCAAAGATGATGCAAGGTTATGCAACTTGATTCAAAGTCATTGTGCATGAAAATTGTGACTGGAGACAATTGCCCTAGTCCATCATATTCATTGTAGAAGCTGCTGCATTTTTGCGGCAAGCGTTTTGTAATCAAGGAGCTTCTTGATCTTCATCGTTTGGATGAACTGAAAAATTTTGCAACCAACATCTTCCTCAAGTTAGAGTGTTAGTCATGTACTTGGATCTGTGCATCATTTGGTTAGTTTGCTAGGAGTCGTGCATTGAAAGGAGAGATTGTCACTATATCACAAGTCCAATTGGGTATTGGGGTAAGGGTTCAACTGTAGGTTGGTATTAGGTATTGGGATTCCTTTTACTTGTAACTGCTTGTTTTGATAATAGTGGATTATCAGGTATGGTGACCTTAAATTCACCCGGTGAGGTTTTGCCTCGGTGGTTTTCCCCATTCGTAAATAAAGCACCTATGTTAAATTTATTTTCCGCTGCATTTAACTTAATTGGTGATTTGTTTGTGCTATCATGCTTATTGCATGTAATTGAATCTAATTAATTTTATTTGGCTAATTAATTTGATTAAGTTACCAAAGGGGTCAATACATTCTTGACCTATCAAAATGCCAGGCGTTTGAGAAAATACCCATCATTGTATTCACCCCACTTATATTTCAATCCCAGTATGAGTAAGTGTGAGGTTGAAAACCATAGAGATAAAGTCCAATGAGGTACACAGAAAATTTTTTAGGGAGGTTACTCAGAGTGTTAGAGGTTTTGGATCAAAGGAGAACAGTATGTGTTAGGTTCTAAGACTTTAGGAACTAATGTATTAGAACTTCAATTTGTATTATGTTGGCAAACCATGATCAAAAGATAGAGTCTAAGTTTAGGCTTGCTCAAAGTATGTTTATTTGTAAAATTGGAATTGAGTTATTGCATAATTTATTGGACTAAATCTGCAAGGCTCGATCGATTGAACCACGTGCAAATTTATTTTTCTGCAGAATTCCAATTCATCCCAAACTCTACTTAAACGTATTAGGTTTCTAGTAAAAACACTCCTAGTATATAAAGGAAACCCTAAAAACATTTTTAAAGGCTTTTTAGAGAGATTAGAGTGCATCTTGTGCCTCTTTTGTAGATCTAGGGTTTTGTACCCAAAAGCTCTCTAATGTCTTCTACCGGTGTTATTCCTTGAAGAATCTCAAGATCCGGTGTTATTAAAGTTGTTGTTTATGCTGTGTATGTGAATCTCTTCTGAGATCTCGAGGTGTTTGCCTTCACATATACTTAGGGTTATCAAGAATCAAGATTATGTCAATAGCTTGATGATCGATTCAGTTGCTGCATAAAGAGCTTAAAGAAACACAAATGGGAGTATTTGTGGATGTTGTGAATCCAAGAAAAAAATAGTCCGTGGACTCGGAGCTGTCACGTGGTCGTGGTAGTAAGTTTCCTACTCGATGTAGAAATAGGATGTCAGTGGTCTAAGTCGCTATTGTGTAAACTTCAATTCTTTCATAGTAGATCTGTTTTACCTTGAGGATAGTTAGGTTAAATCTTTCGAGATTTTTTACCAGTTTTGTTTTCCTAGATTATCATATCATTGTGTTATTTATTTTTCGCATTATTCAATGATATGATTTATCTGTGTTAACCTAAATCTGAATAATTTACCTAAGTTAATCACTTAGCTAAATAACTAGGTTAATCTATTTGTGTTTAAGGGGTCTAAAAACGTACAGTATGCAAGGATTACTGAGGTTTTGGGACTACCGTGGTGGGAAGGTAAGCTGGGAGATTGAAGAGGTTGACTTTGCAAGTGTTCCTTTTACAGTGGATTTTCAACGCTACTTTGTAGTTTTTCCATTTACAGGGTTCTCGTTTGGTTTTTCAAATCATGACAATCTTTGTGTATTCATTGCTTTAATTTCTAAGTTATATGTATATGATCTGTTAGTTATATTGGGGGGGATTAACTGTTAAATTATGTATTACGCATTGTTAATCACAAAGGAGTCTAAGTAATATTTCTCACTTTTGTTGCTTTTATTGTCTTGGTTTATGGTATGGTGAGTTGCTGATTTATTTATTTATTGTTATTAATATTATTATTATTTTGATAATTTAATAGTTTGAGGTAGAGAGATTTAAATCCTAGATGTCTTTGCTGGGACATAAAAAAGGTGTCAATTGAACTAAAGGCTCTTGGTGGTGAGTTGCTAATTAATATTACTATATTCACCCAGGGGGCTATACCAGATTTAACAGGTAATATTATACATTTTTTTTTTTGCTGAATAACGGTAATATTATACACTAGTTGCTAACCCGTGCGATGCACGGATTTATCTCTTCTTTGAGTAGTTTTTGTTATAGACATGTGAATTCAAGCTAATAGAGCATGTTCTCAATGTCCATAAATCTATCAATAAGAAACATTACATACAAATCTCTGAACTGAAATAGACATTAAACATGTAATATGATTTTAGCTAATACGAAGTTGGCGGATGAAAGTTGTGTGAGACATTTATAGATTGAAAGAAAAGAAGAAGAAAGTTGATAGTAAATTTTGAATAGAATAGAACTTCTCTGTTTGTGGTCTACTCTCATAAAAAAAAATAAAAATAATGAGAAAGTTGATATTACATTTTAAGCTTCTCTAACAAACTTATCATTAGCCCACACAGTAGAGAGCACATAATTATATTCCTAACCAAATACTTGCACAAACTCCAACTATAAATCTTACAAACCTCAAAGTTCATGAATATATTCTAACATAAAAATTGATAAGTAAAAATTTTAGTTTAAAAGATTTTTTGTTTTAAAGTCAATACTTGCAACGGAGGAAGGAGGGTGTTCTGACATAAAAAGCAAACAAAAACCCTACCCTTTAAACTATAGAAACTTATTACCACAAAAAGGAATCATAAACATGCACATATTTTTGAAGCCAAACTAAAGAATTAAAAAACATAGAATTAGACAAACTCAAATGAAAAAAAAAAAAAAAAAACTTACCAAGTTCTTTGTAGCTATAGATTTAGATTCTAATATTTGTAAAACACCACCTTTGGAAGGTTTAGATTATATGTGACATTAAGTGAGGAATATTATAAAATATCATTGTACCTAAAAGAAAAATTAGATAAAAACATTACTGGTTCTCTTACCTGCTAGGTTGTGTTCCTAGGAAACCTGCAAAATCAAAAGGAAAACAAAAACATAAAAACATGAAGAACCATCAAACAAATGAAAAGAGGAGTTATTAATAACATATTTCATAACAAAATTCAAATCTACAAAGATGCGTAATAAAAAAATCATAACCAAATACTTTCACAAAATTGAGCCAAACAATACTACTATAACAAAACTGGCTTTGTATGTAATACAACTATAATAGAATTCTCTCTCTTATTATTATTATTTTTTTAAACAACAGATTAGAAGAGTGTTGGTTTGTATTGTAGAATTCTAATTATAACAAACAATATCAATATTTTTTTTTACACCCCCTCCCCCCCCCCCCCCCCCCCAAACAAAATATTAGCTAATGTAGATACAAATTTAGGCAGATGACTTATCAAAAAAATAGGCAGACAAATTATTATGTTTATGGATTGAAACAAGTATAGCAAAGTTTGTTTGTTTTTTTGTTTTTTGTCTGTGCAATGGCCTAATAATTAGAATTATACTATATTTAAACTACTTCCAAAGTGTCCTTGGAGTAAGGACATCACCATGACCAAAACTCTATATAATGGGGAACAAAAATAAAAATAATTTAAAATAAAAAGAAAAAGAAAATAGTGATGATGTGAAAATTTGTGGAAGTTTCAGAGGTTTCAATTTTATATATATATATATAGAGAGAGAGAGAGAGAGAGAGAGAGAGAGAGAGAGAGATGATGCAGTCCATTTGGTTTCAGGAAGAACTGATATTGAAACAGCTATTTGTCTTGAAAAGGAATAATAAATAGAACCGAAAGGATCCAATTATTCAAGAAAATACATCATTGTTTACGATGATAGAGAGAAACAGGTACATTCTCTACACAAAGGTAAAGGACTAATAACAACATAAGAAACCAATAAATGGAAGAACTTCTTATCAACCAAGTCTCCCAATTTATTCAAGTCATCTGCATAATAAATGAAACACCTACGTAACCAAGCAACATGTGAAAGAAAAACAAGTACCGTCATGGAGATCGATGTAGAAAATTCACACTCATCCACCAACAACTCCCTCTGACTTTCGTCCAATGCCACATAATATGGGACTGATGATAATGAAATCTGTTACAAACAATACTAAAAATTTCAGCATTAGTTTGAAGGACAAAAAACTCAGAAGTATTTAAAAGAAAGACATACCTAGGATGTATAAATGCTTGATCAGTTACTTTCCACTCAACTCGGACTACCAGTGGTCTTTTGTGATCCTGGGAGGGTGGGCAGTGTCATCCCAGATTTGCCACTTCTTTTTCTCTATTGTTGTAGTGAAATTTTCTGGCATATTTGTCAACTTCAATTCTTGGAGACTCTTTAAGAGCTTCAACCCGGTGGGGACCTTCAATTTGTTGCAGCACCTGATATCTAGCTCCCTCAGTTTTTGCATTGCTCCTTCCTCCACCTGGAGTCTTCTAGAGACAATAGTTTCCAAAGTTTCAAAACTAGAAGTTCGGGAAAACCCTTCCCCAAGCAAACCATCTCTTTTCCTTTGAAAGAGCCAAGGTGGAAATTAGAGAGTGATTTAAGTTTGGGGAGACTCCCTAAAGTTGGCATTGGATCCTCCTTAAGCCCCGAGGCAGACAAGGTAAGGTCAGACAGACAAAAGTAGTCGGTATTTGTAAATAGAGATTTGATGGACTGATCCTCTAGCTTTCCAAACAAATATAGGCTGGAGAGATTGTTGAGCTCAGATATATTCTCCAAGTAAAGATCCAGAGCTTCACCCTTCTCACCTACGATCTCAATCTCAAAGATTTGAGGTATATCAGACCTTTCACCCATTTGACCAATGCATTTTTCTGTTCTGGCGACTCTAGGCGGAATACCAGTCCTAGTTTTGTAAGCTTGTTCAGCCCATTCTTTATAGCACTGAAATCATCCCAGAATAAACCCCACAATGTTTGTAGATTCTTTAATAGCACCCCTATACTCTTGCACTACCCCACACTCTACTCCGCATGGCCCAACACACTATCCTGCACTGACCATCACATTGCCCTGCACTCTGCACTAACTCACCACAATGTCTTCAATGCCCTTAGTAAGGCTCCTATCACAAGTATAGGTGTCGAAGTTTGTGCAACTTCCATATGGACTTGGGTAGAGTTCTGACATAAGTATGCTTCACATCCAGAGTTTGGAGGTTCAGTAAGTTGCCTACGGATGATGGGATTTCCTCCAGGCAAGTCCATCTTAAGCCTAAATACATCAACTATAATGGAGAACAAAAATAAAAAGAATTTAAAATAAAAAGAAAAAGAAAATAGTGATGATGTGAAAATTTGTAGAAGTTTCAGAGATTTCGATTATATATATATATATATATATAGAGAGAGAGAAAGAGAGAGAGAGAGAGAGAGAGAGATGATGCAGTCCATTTGGTTTCAGGAAGAACTGATATTGAAACAGCTATTTGTCTTGAAAAGGAATAATATATAGAACCGAAAGGATCCAATTATTCAAGAAAATACATCATTGTTTACGATGATAGAGAGAAACAAGTACATTCTCTACACAAAGGTCAAGGACTAATAACAACATAAGAAACCAATAAGTGGAAGAACTTCTTATCAACCAAGTCTCCCAATTTATTCAAGTCATCTGCATAATAAATGAAACACCTACGTAACCAAGCAACATGTGAAAGAAAAACAAGTACCCTCATGGAGATCGATGTAGAAAATTCACACACTCATCCACCAACAACTCCATCTGACTTTCATCCAATGCCACATAATATGGGACTGATGATAATGAAATCTGTTACAAACAATACTAAAAATTTCAGCATTAGTTTGAAGGACAAAAAACTCAGAAGTATTTAAAAGAAAGACATACCTAGTATGTATAAATGCTTGATCAGTTACTTTCCACTCAAGTGGTCTTTTGTGATCCTGGGAGGGTGGGCAGTGTCATCCCAGATTTGCCACTTCTTTTTCTCTATTGTTGTGGTGAAATTTTCTGGCATATTTGTCAACTTCAATTCTTGGAGACTCTTTAAGTGCTTCAACCCGGTGGGGACCTTCAATTTGTTGCAGCACCTGATATCTAGCTCCCTCAGTTTTTGCATTGCTCCTTCCTCCACCTGGAACTCTTCTAGAGACTCTAGTTTCCCAAGTTTCAAAACTAGAAGTTCGGGAAAACCCTTCCCCAAGCAAACCATCTCTTTTCCTTTGAAAGAGCCAAGGTGGAAAGAGAGTGATTTAAGTTTGGGGAGACTCCCTAAAGTTGGCATTGGATCCTCCTTAAGCCCCGAGGCAGACAAGGTAAGGTCAGACAGACAAAAGTAGTCGGTATTTGGAAATAGAGATTTGATGGACTGATCCTCTAGCTTTCCAAACAAATATAGGCTGGAGAGATTGTTGAGCTCAGATATATTCTCCAAGTAAAGATCCAGAGCTTCACCCTTCTCACCAACTGATCTCAATCTCAAAGATTTGAGGTATATCAGACCTTTCACCCATTTGACCAATGCATTTTTCTGTTCTGGCGACTCTAGGCGGAATGCCAGTCCTAGTTTTGTAAGCTTTTTCAGCTTGTTCAGCCCATTCTTTATAGCAGTGAAATCATCCACGAATAAATCCCATAATTGTCACACCCCAAACCCCAAAAGGTCTAAAGCATGAAAAAGACATCTCAAAGAACCTGTAGATTTTCCTTTTTGACAATCCAATCCACATAAATCATATCAAATACTAACATCAAGAATTATCATAATAATTCCATTGAATATACTCTCAAAGTAAGTCAGAGCTCTAAACAATAATTATAAGGACCATTGGCCACAAAAAAATAGAGGTTTGAATAATTAATTATATATCATTAGCTTGTCCCATCAGTGGAAATAACGTCACAACCACTTTAATATACAAAAGAATGAGTCAATCATATTCTAAGATGTACACCATCTAATATACCCATTACAAAAGTTCAGTCTCCATCAGTAGTTAGTCTAACTACTATTAGCCACCAAAAAACTGTCTCAAAAAACTATTGCCTACTCTAAAAAGGTTATAAAATAATGGGATGAGTCAGAGCCCAATAAGTAGCATATTTAATGGGGGTGGGAGAAATGCAAGTTTCATCTACTATAATAATAATAATATAACAAGAATAATTTAATAATGAAATACAAGTTCCTCAAAGTAAATATCTTGAAACTATATGCTATAATCTGTGAGCAATAATAATATAATTCAAAAGCCATAAATTCTAACATATGGTAATTTATCTCAAATATACCACACTACCACATAGACCGATTAGGGGATCCACTCATTCACAACTAGCATGATATTGTCTTCTCTGGTATGCAGACTCTTGGCCCCATGGACAGCAGCTTCACCCATACCCTCAAGGTTTTTCTCTCCCCCCATGGGCAGCAGAGAGAGCGCGTCAAATAGAACCTCTCTTGCATGTGGTCTCTTGGCCCCATGGGCAACAGCCTCACCTACACACAATTAAGGAATCCTTTTCCTCCCATGGACAGCAGGGAAGAACACATCATCCAAAGTGAAAGGACACTGACCCAAACTTGATTCTGTTGTCACAAAGACCACGAAAACCAAATTGGGTGATCACTGGGAAATCATACATGGCATGGTGTTAAAACAACATAAACTCACAGGTTACATTACTTTGAAACACATAGTTCATATCCAGGTAGTTTCAAAAAACCTTAAATAATCTAACTTTTACAAAATTTGTAAGGTTTTCAACTTCATTCTTGTCAAAAAGATTTTCTATCAATTTCCCAAGTACTAAGACAAGATAAGTATCTTAAATTTTCCAATACACCATAAAATCCAAGATTTTCTTATCAAGATTAAATAAAAGATGCTCATTTTTCCATATCAACAATTCATACATTTTCCCAAATACAGTACCAAATATAATGCATTTTCATATATAATCATATATATATATATATATTAAGGTTACGACATAGTAGTTTTTAGGAAAATATAGTTTCCATAGGTAATTTCCAAAAACGTGTTTAACCCAAAAACAACATTTATGTTATTTTTCAAAAATCCCATTAAAAAGCTACTTACCTCGCAATTGCAAAATCCTAATTCTCCAAGTTCCAAGGAGATTAGCTAGAACCTAAACAATATCAAGTAAACCTATCACAATAAGTATAGAGCTGGAAATTGCATCTAGCCACAATTTAGGAATTGCCAAATAATCACTTAATTAGGCAAGCCTAGCATTTAACTTCATCAATAATAATATATTCCACTTCCAAAATTTCTTAACAAATAGATTCACAAGGCATAAACTCTAATTTATAGAGTTAACCCATTTAATATCATCTTCAATATTATGACTAGCTTTCATAAAATTTACACTACATGGTTAAGAGACCAATGAAAGCAAAATCAAAATATCCTCCAAGACAACAAATTTAGAACTTCAACTAACTCCAAATAAACCCAATACCAATGGAAAAATTAAATTTACCAACCATCACATGTTATAACTTAAAACTTCTAAATTTTTCCACCATACAAAAAACTTAAATAGTCGTCAATAGCACAAAATATATACCCACTCATCAAATAATTCCACAATACAAAACCCATACATAAAAATACATAAATATCACTTTCAATACTCATAAATCACATGGGTATCATTATTAAAGCTTAGATAAAAATATCCTCAAGCAAAAGTACAAAACCCACCAAAAAAATGAGAAATTTTTACCTCAAAAAAAAAAGATGTGAAGGTGTTTATGGGTTCTTAGCAATTTTTTGGTGATCTTGTCGGAAAAATGATGGTGGAGATGTTGATTTGGAGGTGCCGGCAAGAGAGTTGAAGGAGTGAAAAAGAAGAAAAAGAAAGAAAAGAGAAGTGAAGGAGTGAACCCGCCGAAGAAGAGATAAAAGGAAGTGAATTGTGTAATGAGTAGTGGAGTTTGGTAGGGGCCACGTGGGAGCTTAAAACAATACGATCCTCTCCTTCTTCTTCTTCTTCTTGTTCTTCTTTTTCTTTTGTTTTGTTTTCTTTTCTTTTTTAAATTGACGGGACGTTACAATAATGTTTGTAGATTCTTTAGGGAACTGCTCCTTGGTTGAGGCAAAAATCTACTTCGATGACTCTGGTTCAAGTACAGGTGTCGAAGTTTGTGCAACTTCCATATGGACTTAGGTAGAGTTCTGACATAAGTATGCTTCACATCCAGAGTTTGGAGGTCCAGTAAGTTGCCTACGGATGATGGGATTTCCTCCAGGTAAGTCCATCTTAAGCCTAAATACATCAATTGAACTAATTGTCCTATGCTGGGCAATTGAGGTCTGAATGTATACATGCTCAAGATCAAGAACCTTTAAACTTCGGAAGCATCCATTTGCAATGCCCTTCTGAAGAAAGTTCTTTATATCTTCTTCAGGTTTATATCCTTCTCCTGTATCAAATGAGAGATAGGAGACGAGATATTTGTACCTTTTCTGAAAATTTGGTGAATTAATACCCTGGCAATGAATATCATTAAAACTATTAGAGCTTCTGTCACAATGATCAGCAAGTTGCTCATCTTTTATTTTATTTTTTTGAGAAATAGCAAGATTCTCACCTGAAATAGTACTTTGAAAGAATTTTTGATCTCTGAGAGCATTGGGCAGGCGACATTTCGTTACTTTCCAATTAATATTCATTTCAACTGCTCGAATTAAGTTGAGGCCAATCAAGATTGACAAATAATACATTGCAACAGGTTTAGGACTTTTATTCTTGTCACGACCTTCTTCCTCCAATTCTTCTGCAGCGGACAAAGCAACTAATCTCCTTGTAGGAATTTCATAGTCTCTAAGGAAGAGATTAAAGAAAGCATATATTTTTCTCAGATTTTCATGCCAATCTTCAAAATATATTCCCTTGCTAAGAAGCCAATCTTCTAGAAAATTACTACGTCCTATTTTCAGGTATGCAAGCCATTGTTTCAGGTCAGGATAGATGTGCTGCAGCCATTCTAGCAACTTTGGATCATTCGCATCTTTCCCTGACATTAGATACCCAAAATGTAAAATTTGAAGTGGCAAGCCCACACATCTTCCAACAATTTCTTCAGCTAGTTTTTTTACATTGTCAGCAGCAGACCCAAAATCGTCTACCATCCGGATATACAATCTCCAACTCTCTTCTTTGGTTCGTAATCTAAGATAACGGAGTTTGCTAGGTTGACCAACTGTCCTAGCTACACACTGGCCATTTGTGGTGAGCAAAATTTTACTCCCATCTGTCTCCCGAAATGCTGCTTTTAGAGTTTCCCAGGCATTTTAATTTCATTTTCTGCTGTGAAGTCGTCGAGAACTGCAAGGTACTTCTCTTTCTTCAAGATATCACATACCTTATAACAAACAAAACCAAAGATCACAAATTCACAATGAATGCACTGTAACTAACACAACACTAGCAGAAAACATGCTAATCAATCAGAATAAGATAAACAAAAAACTTGATTTACTTAATAAAATAAAATAAAAAAGGAACTCGCAACATTCACTAAATAACTTCAAAAATGACATACCTTGTTTATCCAGACCTGCTTGGCCTTTTGATCAGTTGGAGTCACCCAATCACGTGCTGTAAAATGACCCACAATAGCACTGTGGTCAAATATTTTCTTTGCCTGGGTGGTCTTACCGGTACCTTTCATCCCCACAATGCAAACGACATGTTTGTTTTCAGATATCAGTTCTGAGACCACTGCCTGTATGTCTTCATCCAAACCGACTACTCCCGTCTCTTCCTTTATTTTAATGCTATATGCTTCTGAAGTGGCAAGCCCACACATCTTCCAACAATTTCTAAAGCTAGTTTTTTTACATTGTCAGCAGCAGACCCAAAATCGTCTACCATCCGGATAAACAATCTCCAACTCTCTTCTTTGGTTCGTAATCTAAGATAACGGAGTTTGCTAGGTTGACCAACTGTCCTAGCTACACACTGGTCATTTGTGGTGAGCAAAATTTTACTCCCACCTGTCTCCCGAAATGCTGCTTTTAGAGTTTCCCAGGCATTTTAATTTCATTTTCTGCTGTGAAGTCGTCGAGAACTGCAAGGTACTTCTCTTTCTTCAAGATATCACATACCTTATAACAAACAAAACCAAAGATCACAAATTCACAATGAATGTACTGTAACTAACACAACACTAGCAGAAAACATGCTAATCAATCAGAATAAGATAAACAAAAAACTTGATTTACTTAATAAAATAAAATAAAAAAAGGAACTCGCAACATTCACTAAATAACTTCAAAAATGACATACCTTGTTTATCCAGACCTGCTTGGCCTTTTGATCAGTTGGAGTCACCCAATCACGTGCTGTAAAATGACCCACAATAGCACTGTGGTCAAATATTTTCTTTGCCTGGGTGGTCTTACCGGTACCCTTCATCCCCACAATGCAAACGACATGTTTGTTTTCAGATATCAGTTCTGAGACCACTGCCTGTATGTCTTCATCCAAACCGACTACTCCCGTCTCTTCCTTTATTTTAATGCTATATGCTTCCATAGTTCTTTCAAGGAGATCCAAATCATTCTTGATGTTCAATCTTCTTGTAAAAATCCGTCTGACCACTTTTCCAAAATGTATCTGACCAACTCTCCTTGGCTAACTTCTCTTTATATTCTTTTAAGCATTTTTCTGTCTTGTCAGCCAAAATCTTCATTTGCTTCGACCTTTTCTCTCTGGAACTATTTATGCCTTCTCATTATCTGGCAATGTGGCCAGGTTGTGCAATGTGGCTTCTCATTATATGGCAAAGTGGTCTTAGCTTGTAATTTTTTTGATTCTTTTGATATTGATAACAGCTTCTTTTCTTTTGTTTCTGTTGTTCTGGGTGAGGTGTGTCTACCTGTGTGGTTTGTTTTCTCTCTTAATAAAATTTGTTCATTAAAAAAAAAAAAAAAAAAGGCTACACTTTACCCCTTAAGATTAATTTTGTTAGCTTTTGTACCCCATCAATGAGACTGCCGTTAAAGAAACCTATCATCAAAATTTTGAAGTCATGAAATCTCTAGATAAACCTAATTGCTAATTCAATGAAATATACAAATTATTTCACAAACCCTGATTTTGGTAGTTGACCCAAAATTACACCTATTCCCTTTAATTTGAATATGGAAACAAGTTTAAACCCCTACAACAGCTTACCTCCAATTTTGATAATTTATTCAAGACTTAAATCGAGTAGTTATTTAGTCGGTATTAAAGCATAATATATATAAAAAAATAGTTAAATAACAAAACAATCAGTTATAATAGACTTGACCAATTGAGCAAACTCGAACTCACAATATGACATTAAAATTTATGAACATTTAAAACCCTATTTTACATTAAATTGGACTTTCAGAACAAAATATCAAGTTGGAACGGAATTTGGACTTAAATTAATGTAAGTCCTAGGGGCCGCCGACTCTTGGATTATGGAATAGATGGGTTGGTCCCTAGGGCTTTGGTTATTTCTTATTCTTTCTTATTAAACTGCTATTATTCTGGTCAAAAAGGAAGGAAAAAGGGGTAATTTATCTTTATTTTTTATTTTATGAAACCTATTATACGAAGCGAAGCATGGTAAACAACACATCAGTAGATTAAAAAGAAAATCTCTATAGACTAGGGCGAAAAATTGGTAACTATTGTATGCCTCGATGTGGGAGGAACTGCTACTACTGCAAAAGATGTGCTATACTGCTATTCAAAGGCCCAGGCGCTCAGCTAGGAAGAACAATATAATTATTTTTGAAATTGTGATGCAAATAGAGTTCCTAGTCACTGGTTGTCTTTGCTAATGCCATGGAAGATCCCAAACAAAATACAAAGAAAAATTAAATGTGTAAAATTGCGAGCCATGTGTGATGCATATATATAATAAAGACTAGCAACATAAACATTAATCCATTACAGTACAGAGATACAATCCATAACACCTTAGCATCAGATCACCAGCGTAATCAAGATGCCCTTTATTGTAGCACTCATTACATAATTAAACTTTAGCACTGGTAAGTGATAACAAACTTTTAAACACGCACACAATTATCTGGTACAACAATAATTATCTTATAGTATCGGCATTTATTTATTTAGTTATTAGACCCACATGGTGTGAGAGAGACATGCCGTATGAGCAATACAGGAGATACTCTCTCCTAACCATGGTTTTGGTGGCAGCAGCATTTGAGCCTGAAGCATTTCGTATCCATGGTCTTGGAACAGTCAAGGCATTTTATACCATCTGTGATCAATCCATCATTCTTTGGGATCTCAAAGTTGCGGAAAATACCATCTTCACGAAGTTTTTTGTCATAGCGTATCACGAGAAGTTTTACAAATTCAGTGTCTCCACGAAACTGCTTCCATTCATCGAACTGCCCCAAGACTTTCAGAACTGTTGTCCCAAAACCACTGAACACCAATTTAGAACCTTTGCACAGCACAACCCATCGTTTCTCTATCTCATTTCTGTACGAAGGCAACTTTAGGCATTCCTTTGTTCCTGAGTCCAATTCAGTATCCTTGTGAAACTTGGCGAATAAAAAGTTGGCTATGAGCTTCCAGAAATTGTCAAGCTCATCCTTCCCTTTACCATCCTTTCCCACACAAAACAACTCTATGGAAGTCCTTGCACTGCTTTCATTTTTCACCTTTGTTGCTTTCTCATGAAATTCTTTGCTCCAGCTCTCATCGTTGCCTCCATAAATGAAAATGAACTTCTGATCTTTGATCTGATTGAACAAGAGCAAAATTTTGATTTGAATGAATGTGCTTAGTTGTTTTTTTCTTTTCTTTTTTCTCTCTTTTATTTATTTATTATTATTAATTTTTAAGTAGGCTAAATAGAATATGCAAGAAAATGTACTTCTCCTTCGTTTTTATCTCTTTAAAGTACAGTCCTTTGTTAATTTAAAAAAAAAAATTATAATCTAAATAAATTGTATCTTCTCTACAAGTACAGTTTTATATTTTAGTTATTGATATATATTTTAAAATATATAACATAAATAAATATTTTTGTTTATTGCTGGTGAATGTTAATGATGGGTAATACTTAAGTAGTCCCTGAGCAGTACTCCGGGCTCTAATAAATTGGGTGGGCTCTATGATGAGACTTGTGTGTGGAGCTCACTCAATTTGTGAAAGCGTGGAACACTGCTCTAGAATTATCTAAGTTGTTTCCGTTAATAACTAATTGGCTAGTGTCTATATAACCCTGGACTCCCATTACCATTGCAATGTTTGCATGTTTATGAATTTAGAAAGGTGAAAATAAACTTTACCCAAGTTGGTAACATGCTGTCAGGACAAATTTCAATCATAAAGGATCCAAACCAGTCATCTCTATTGCGCAGATTGTCTTCTTTGCAACGAGTAAGTTCGTCTTCTTTACTACAAGTGAACGGGATGGCCCTTATCCCCCATGTCATAATCATGTGGAGTGCATTATGGTGTTCCACTCTCCCTTGTGGATTCAACACCACGATGATAGGCTCATTCTTGAATTGCCATTGCTCCTTAACGTACTTGATGCTTGATATTGATGAAAATTGTTGCACTACATACCAAGGCATATCATGACGCTGAATATCAAACTTCTTTTGCGTGTCATTGGTCCAGGGCTCAACAATTGGGATCCACATAATTTTAAACTCATTCTTCATTTCTTTATAAATGGGTTTGAGAATAGAAACATATTCTGAGATGTCCAAACCCGAAAAGAACAGCAAGACATTCTTTGTTTCCACCACTTCCATATTGGTGACGATCTATTTGTGCAACACAAATTATAAAAATCAAGCTAGGTTAGCACGAACTTGTAGCCTCTTAATTAAATTGATTTTTTTTTTTTTTTTTTTGAGAAAGAAATTGATTATTCTTTGTTTGTCTATTTAATGTATTTTATTGACAAGCACATTCATGAAGATAACATTACGGACATGCTTGGAAAATAGAAGTAAAGAACCATAACAAAACAATTGTCTTCATCAATTAAAAAATAAAGAAAGTTACAATGGTGTATATCCAAAAGAAATACTTAGTATTCTCAAAAGAAAAAACAGTGAGTTAATCTCACATTGAAAAATGAGTGTGAGTTAAGAGATTTAAAGTTTGTGCTATGTATCCAAAAATTAGACTCTTTTAGATATACATCTCTCCGTGTGTGTATTAAAAATACTTAGAATTCTTAAAAAAAAAAAAAAATCACTAAAAAAAAAAAAAAAAAAACAAACAAAAACAAAAACAACAACAACAACATAATTTTGGCTTTGGCACGGGCTTGACTGACAATCACCTTCAAGCTCGATATTTAATTTTAATATTATTTATTTGTAATAATCTTTTAAGGATTTGTATTTTCCTTGAATTTATATATATATATATTCAAACTATACATGGTATAATTTTAATTAAGCAATATTATATCACTTAATATTTATTTTTGACAAATATCCATTGAATTACATTTTTATCTTATACAATTAATGCACATAAAATTAATTTCAAAATGATCAAATATCAATAATTTTTTCGTCTATAAAATTTCAATTTCAAATTTTTATATTTTAAAATTATTTATATGAGATGAGTTTTTGGATCAAAGTCTTAATAGCATTTTATTGATACAAAATTCAATATGCATATTAATAACATAGAAAAAATGTAATCTAATGATAAGATTTTAAAAATTGTAGTAGAACAAAAAATTTATATATATATATATATATATTGTGTGTATGTATTTTAAAAATGGAATTAAGATTAGGCATCTTGCAAGGTATGAATCGGTTTGGATTTCTTTAATCATGCTTGAGTAGGGTTGGGGCTAGACTTGAACTAGTGCTTTATCATGGCCCTACTCAATTATAGGAATTCTGATTTGCTCTATTTCAACCAGAAAGTGTCTATTTCTTTCCTTCAAAAAAAAAAAAAAAAAGAAGAAAAAATGTCATTTATTGAAAAAATGTGAGATTTTGTTGTGATTATAGAACTCTTATATTTAACATTGTACATGATACAACCTCATTTAAAATTCTATAACAATGTAACATCACTTTTTTTTTATATAAAAATTAATACGGAGTATGTGAACTATAAAATGATAATTTTCCATTTTATTTGAAAAATGCTGAGAATATTGGTTCCATTTTCATTTCTTAGCGGAGAAACTTTGTGGAGACAACTCTTGTGCAACAACTTTTATAATAACTCTAATATGGTTGACTATGAATAGTGAAGAAAAATTGTAGATCCATGATAAGTAATTTCTTACAAGTTATAGCCTATCTTATAAAAGTTGCAGTATTATAGGCCAAATCTCAAAACTCTCTCAATCTCTCTCTTTCTTGCTGATGCTGTATGAATGGGTTTGTGAAAATATGGGATTTTGTTCATTGTTACTTGAGTTTTGTTCATTTTTTTTCATTTTAACTTTCTGTCTCTCTTTGCAGTAGATCTGAAGATTGAGTCTCTCTTTGCTTTAGATTTGAAGATTTTGAATCAATGAAGATAAAGTGCCTCCAAAAATTATCTCTCTTTGCTTTATTTTTCTCTGACCCATGGCCGAAAATTATTTTCTTTTGTTTGATTGTGTTTTGATTAATTTTTGGTTTGAGCATATGGACTCTTTTTGGTTTTGTTTTTGTTATGGGGATTTTTGTATTTTTGAACTTGTGCTTTTGTTTTCCTTGAATAGTTTGTGTGTTCAGTTTGGGTTGATTTCGTTGAAGGAGATGTTCTGTTTGTGTTCTTGTACTGTTTTCTCGTATTTTAGAGCATGTTGTGTTTGATTAATTTTGAAATTTTCTGGGTTTTTGTATGAATTTGAATTTGTTGGGTTTGTATTTTTGTTTTGAATTTCTTAATTTAATTAAAATTGAAATTTTAAATTTTGAAAGTATCAATTTTAAAAATTAAAATTTTAATTTAAAAAAAAAACTTTTGATTACCGAAAATTAATTTTTGGTAATCAAAGTTTTTTTTTTTTTTTTAATAATTTAAGGGTATTTAGCCACGTTTTTTAAATGCGGCTGTAGATTGATGACCTATAGCCACGTTTTAAACACGGCCATAGGTCCTGGTTTTAGGCCGCGTTTGAAAAGTGCGGCCATAGACTCTCTCAGGCCTATAGTCACGGGGTTTAGGCTACATTTGAAAATACGGCCCAAAAAAATGCGCCTATAGGCCAAATTGTCCTATAGCCACGTTTTTCTGACCTATAGCCGCGTTTTAAAAACGTAATTACAAGACATTTTTTTTGTAGTAAGTAAAAATTTTGACACAAAAGTCATAATTCTAAAAAAAGGGGTTACTAGTATAGTTTTAACTAGAATGTCAATAACAGTAGGATGAATAAAACCACAAAAGTATCTGTGACAAGCCAATGGTCTTTCAGCCTAATAACACGTCAATTCTAGTGGTGGCTTTATGTTAAGACATTTGATCCCCAATAAATGAATACAAGAACTAACCGTGTCGTTGTCAAAAACTTTGACTGGTTGCTCCTTGTCCTCGACACCAATTAGCGTATTCAAGACCTCCACAATACAATGCCGCTCTTTTAAGAATTTTTTGAGCTTCCTATAAGCCTTTACTTCCGCTGCATTGAACAAAAATCTTTGTTCAGGGTTTTGCGCATGTTTAAGTCA
Source organism: Quercus suber (assembly GCF_002906115.3). Taxonomy (NCBI): domain Eukaryota; kingdom Viridiplantae; phylum Streptophyta; class Magnoliopsida; order Fagales; family Fagaceae; genus Quercus; species Quercus suber. The sequence goes on along the minus strand of NW_027069526.1, from coordinate 434,629 downwards.
GATGGAAATATAGCATGTGCAACATATCATGGTAGCACCTGTCGGGGGAAAAAATGTAATAATAGAGGTTGCATTTGCGAGTAAAATCAGCCTGAGTAACTAACCTTTCTGTATTTCAAATTTTAGTTCGACAAGGGTGTCAGCAATTTTATCATCATAACGCGAAAATTCCTCCGTTTCACTCCTGAAATTGTGAAACCATAGTTATTTGCATTAGATTTGTTAAATTCATAATTAAGTGATTAATTAAATTCGCCATTTTCAAATAGTTCGTGTTTCAAACAACTGATCAATTTACAGAGCAAGTTGTGAACCCTCCTATTGTATCAAACCTTAATTATAACTAGTGATATCAGATATGGTAATTCTTCTCAAATAAATTTAGCATGTACTTTACATTTCAAGGGTAAGGACTTACTCATCTTTATTGAGACAACTCATCCAAGTAGTGCAAGCTATAACAGTTCTGATAGCCCAAAAAACGTAAAATGAGATATTGTCTGTTGACGATTTTGGTTCATCCTGAGCCTCAACAGATAGATGCCCCAACATAACAATGCAATCAATGAAATTGAATGTCTCCTTGATCAGTTTGTTAAGTTTAAGAATAGCATCCTTGTGTTTATCATCAATTTTTGGCTGTGTTCGGAGAACAGGAATCTGCTTGATGATCCCAACTGGCTTGGTGAGATGGTCTGATGAGAGAAACTGGTCAAGGTGCCTGCAGAAATCTCCATAATCCGAAACAAAAGCCGCTAGTGTCAATACTGCCTGCGCATGCCATGAATAACCTTCGAGTGTTCCTAGTATTGACTCCATTGTATCGTTGAGAGTTTCCTCTCTCAGATTCTCATTGCATGCCATCTGACATTACATATTTTCCATTATGAAAAAAGTTTATGTAACTATGTACGTAGCAACATGATCACATTCATATCACTATATCAGCACTTACTTATTTACTTGGTACTTGAAATGGTACATATGCTTTTGCATATTAACTATTCTGCATATTTAAAGTGAAATAGAATTGCTATTCTTTGTCATTGAAAAAAATATATATTTCCAATATTGTTATAAAGGGCTTACAAAGTAACATCGACATATCTGATTAGTTTCAAATCTATTGTATGATAAATAATTTTCTTAATTTCTTTTTTATTGCTATTATATGATAAATTATATAATTTCTATTATATAATTTCTTTTTAATCTATTGTATGATAAATAATTTTCTTAATTTCAAACCTAATATTGCTATTATAATGATATTAGTTATACTATAAAATAATTTCAATTTTTATGGCAAAAAATGGTTGTAAATACTATAATAATTTATTGGCATAGAATAACTTGTAACGCTAAATACCACCCCCTCCCCCCTTGCTTTAAGAGTACTTTTGGACTGGAAAGAATTACCATTTATACCTTTAAAAAAAACATTTTGGCATGAAGGAGAACACACAACCAAGCGCATCCTAGATAATAAAAAAAAACTTCTTCAAGGAAACATGTTAGACGTACGATACTTCTTCTAGTCGGTTTAGTTTAAGAGAAACTTCTTACAACCAATTTAGTGATCTTCAACATTTATATTTAAGTAATCTTCAAATAGTTCCTATTATTCTTTTATCAAGATTGTGCTCTATGATTTAGTTGAAGGAGTTTTTAATGTAAATTACTTTTTGCATGCTATTACTTCCGTGTTTATTGGAATCTCTGGATCATTAAAAAGTCCTCTTAATTGAGGCGTTGTACCTAATCCACACAAAATTAGAAACTTACAAAAATAAATGCTTCAATTAATTTATTCTTGTCTAACATATACCATGTAGGAAAGTTCCTTGAGTTTACATAATGGTGGATTGAAGTCTGGTGCGATGGCTCTTTCACCCTTGATCACCATGTGTGGTTGTTTGGTACCCTTGAGTATGACAAAAATAACCATCAGTGAGAACTTAAACAATATAAGTGAAATAACAAAAATAACAATTATTGTTTACTTCTTGAGTTTAACAGTGTGTTTGGATGAAAGGGAGAAAAAGGAAACAGAGAGAAGAGGTTGGGGGAATGGGAGGATGGGATAGGAGGGGTTTAATCAACCTTATTTGGATGCTTTAGTTTTTTAGTGAGAGAATGCAAGGTTTGAGGGATTTGGAAGGGTAAGATACTCATCAAAACCCACCATTTTTAATTCCCTCAACTTGAGGGTATTCTATCAAAGATGAGAGGTTCCACTCATTCTAAAAATTAAATAAATAACTAAAATTCAAATTTTCTTTTATGATATCAACATATATATATATATATATCTTTTAAGTTGAACAAATAAGTGGTATATTGACAGTTATATATATGATTCCTTAACATTTCCACCCATTTATATTCTAATTTTTAAAATACTCAAACAATAGGGAGGGATATCATGCTTGTTTAATTTGCATTTCTTTTTCCTTTTAAATTATTCAAAGCCAAAATGGGGGCTTAAAAAGCACATGGTTGAAAATTTTTGAAAACACAACGTGTTAAATTTTATGCTCGTCTCTAAATTTCAAAATGACAAGGCCAAGAAGGGTTCTTTTTCTTTTTTTCTTTTCTTTTTGTGGTGAGAAAAAGAAGGTTATTTATTAAAGGAAGTGTTACCACAACAGTGTATCGCAACCTTCGGACTAGATGATAACATTAAAAAATTATAATTATAATAATAAAGAGTTTGTGCGGAGTAGTAAAATAAACATATACCCGAAAAATATTGTCAGCAACAATGGTAGCAGGGTTGAGAATGGTTGTGACCATAGCAAAAAGAGAGGCAACATCAAGATTTTCGTGAGTAAGACAACGGAGGGGAAAATAAATTTTCCTGATCTCATCGGCTGTCATTTCAAACAGTGACGGCAGCTTCTTACAGCAGGCCATGGCCTTTGGGTATTACAAAACAAAGCTAGAATGGTCAGAAAAGAAGGGATAAGTTGGGTTGTTTGTGGTAATGGTGTGGTGCAACTAGCTTGTCCTATTGCCCTATTTATAGATACCAGGGCAGTAATGAGGGGACCATCATACTAGCATACACTGAATGCAATCATGCATGCACATGGATTGGAACAAATAAAGCTAAGAGTAATAATCCGGTACTAAAAAAGAGGAGCAATGTTACTCATTGTAAAATGTTTTCGGAAAAAACATATAACATGTAATGAATGTCCTATTTAGAGACTATTTTTATTGTAGTTAACAATTTATTGTAGGAAAATTTTGAGACTATTTTTATAGAAAATGTAAAAAATATCAAAACATTAGTTTTTTTTTTTTTTCAATAAAAATTTTATTTAAATGGATTTTTAACCATTACACTAAAGGCATCTGTTAGCATTTCTCTAACATATTTATGAGTTTAGACATAAAGGCACCAACTAACCCAAAAACTGTGAGTTCCAATTAACTCAACTGGTAAAGTCTCTAATGGTTAAATAAAAGATCTGGGGTTCAATTATCGCCTACACAAAAAACGGATTAGTGTCTTGATCTAACGATAAAGAGCTATTATTAGAAGCGAAAGTCATATGTTAAAACTCTAAAAAAAAAAAAAAAATTAAATAAATAAAATAAATATATATGAGTTTAGACTCAACAATTATGTTATAATAATCACTCACTTACTCTTATCATTATTATCAAGAGAAATGTTGTACACCAAATATATAAAATTTTAAAAACATTGTATGCCAGAAAAATGTTGTAAAACATTTTCCAAACTGTGTCCTGCACAAACCTACAACAGACCCACTTTACAAGCTACAAATAACAATAATTAAAGATTTAATTTTTTATTAATTGAACTAACTTTTTTCTTAAGAGAATTTTTTATTATAGGTAATTACAATATGCTGTTTACTCCTTAACTTCCTAAAACCTCCAAGCACTTTGTGCATGAAAAAATGCTAATTAATCTATAAGACTCTTGGTTTTCTTTTATGAGAATTAATTGAACCGCTTTAAGACACCTTAGTACCATAGTTTGCCAAAAGATATCAATATTTTCTTTTTGTTGTAAGTGGGATTCAAATCTTTTTTTTTTTTTTTCTCTTTTAGTTAAACATCTTTAATTACAAAAACTTTACCACCAAAGTTCTACCTCATACATCCTATTCGCGATAAAAATAAGTTTTAGTTGTTGAACTTGTTTTTTTGAAACCAATTATAAGTTGAACTTGAACCAGCTGGAACCCATGCTAAAACATAATTATTTATGACATAAGTTATTTACTCTATCTCATTTTTTGTGGTCCATTTTATACTTCACCAATTACAACTTGTGATACATTATTTTTTACTTTTCTTATTGTGGATACCGCCAAATGACACCCCTCAAAAAAAAGTTTTAGAAAATAGAATTTTTTTTTTTAAAATTATGTCGAAAATTACGAATTTTGAAAAATTTAAGGAGTAGCCACTTTATATTTTTTGAAAGCTAGGGTAATAAAATAAGAAATGAATTTTTTTATAAAATAATTCCGTGGATAAAATTTGTCTACATTCCACCAAGGGCGAGTTCAAGGTTAGAATATGTCATGAGAATGGTGTGAAGCACCAGCACACTTAGTACATCTACCGATCTTTATTAAGTAAGTGCTACTCAATATTTAATGGATTATTTGATGAACACGAAATTATTGACTGAATTTATTACATCAACTCAATCTTATTTTATAAAGATGAAGCTGGATTCTCAAAAAAAAAAAAAAAAAAAAAAAAAAAAAAAAAAAAGTAGTAAATTTTATAGTATGGATGCCTAAAACTAAACCATATGACAAGACAAGCAATTAACAAAATGACATGATAATTAAAAACAAGTGTAAGTAATAGGGAATAATAATTATATATTATGTAAAGGATGTCTAAACTCAACTTAGATTTTTTTTATTTTTTTTATTTTTTTTAAAGGATAAGTCAACTTGATTTAATCTTCATTATTTGGATAGGAAAGATCAAAATTGTTTTATTTTGGGCCTTATTTTGAAAGACATGTTGAGATTGTGTTTAAAAAGAGTGGTTCGAACAATGATGTGGATAAAACTCTGTTTGCCTAAGCCTCATTCTTTAACAAAGCTATGTAAATGACGAATTAAAGCCCAATACTGTTGCTTTATTTTTAGGAGCAGACTAATAAGGCCTAGAGAACAATCCGCTAGTTGATCAAAAAATAAATGAATAAATAAGAGAACAATCCGCTAATTCATGGTGACAACTCATTCATTCTCCACCTCAACTCATCACTCATCAGCTATCTTTATTTTTAATCCAAGCCAAATAGCCAATTATTTCTCTTTTCCAACATCAGGGTCTAAGTTCCTAATCTCTGTCAAAATCTCACGGCAAAGTTTAAATCTTTATGAATTAAACTACAACAGATTCAAACAGAGTTAGTCTCAAGAACAAGAAAAGGATGAAAGAGACTCTGATATTATGAGAGAGCTCTGATATCTGTTAGAGAGAAAATCTAGAAGAAGAGGAAATAGAAAAACTGAATTCAATATATCAAATAGATTACATCAGATTCCCTATTATATAGGGACCTTAATCATAACAGATTTGTAACTAACTACTCTAACAGAATTCATACACGTGGCCCTTATTATAACTAATCCTATATTTAACTAGTGATGCTAAACTACATACAGAATTACAATAACAGCTGCAAGACTACAAGTCGTTTTAAGCTTCTATATTAATAGAATCAGTATCCTTCTTTACATCCCCCCTCAAACGAAGGGAGAAGAACCCATGAGTTTGTAGACAAAGCATGAAACGAGGAGAGGGCAAGCCTTTAGTGAATATATCAGCCAGTTGATCCAAGGTTGAAATGTACTGATATATCATATCTCTATTCAACACCTTCTC
>NW_027069526.1:420107-425908 GCF_002906115.3 Quercus suber | reverse complement strand
GAATTCAGTTTTTTCTATTTCCTCTTTCTTAGATTTTCTCTCTAACAGATATCAGAGCTCTCTCATAATATCAGAGTCTCTTTCATGGTATCAGAGCCAACAAATGGCGTCTTCTGCAAATTCTTCATCGTCTTCATCCTCTGCAAACAACAGGATCAACCACAGTTCTTCGATCACTCATGGTGTCAATCCTTCGTTGCTACTACTGTCAAATATGGCAAGTATGGCTACTGTGAAGAATATATCAAATAGATTACATCAGATTCCCTATTATATAGGGACCTTAATCATAACAGATTTGTAACTAACTACTCTAACAGAATTCATACACGTGGCCCTTATTATAACTAATCCTATATTTAACTAGTGATGCTAAACTACATACAGAATTACAATAACAGCTGCAAGACTACAAGTCGTTTTAAGCTTCTATATTAATAGAATCAGTATCCTTCTTTACACTCCTTACTATCCTTTTGTGAAGACCTCCGTCCAAGTCTCCGGAGAGATGGCTCAAAGAGCATTGCTATAGAATTTCCCAAATTTTTTTTTTTTTTTTTTGAGAGGGAATTTCCCAAATAATTAAAAAGGGAATGAAAAAAAAAAAATACATTACGGAAAAAAATTTAAGAAGGGTTTCAGTTAGTGGCTAGCTTTTTTTAAATTATTTATTTATTTATTTTTATGAGAAGTTAGTGGCTAGTTTAATTTAAAGTTTAAAAACCAGATTTGGCAAAAATGTGTCTTTTTTATTATTATTATTTTTTTATAGGATATGAATCTTAGCTTGGTTTTAAAAATATTCCTTCCTTGAAACTTTTTTTTTTTTTTGGTGGATAAATTAAACCCAAATTTGACATGGGCCACATGGCAATGTGTGTTGGAGGCTCGTGATTCAAAGAATATATATGTGTGTGCGTATTCTAGTTGAGTTTGAAGGCATTCGGCTAAAAAAAGAGAAAAAAAACCCGTTTAGGCCCAAGCTCTTATAAAAAGAACCCTAAAAAGGCATTACTGTGTATGCGATTTGATTGAACTTAGATCTGAAAATGGCCAATAATGAAATGGTAGCGTCTTTTTTTTTTTTTTGGTTATTTATTTAAGGTAATAATTGTTGTCTTCCTATGATCTATTGTCAAATTAAGGGCATGTGTAAATTGAATGCAGATTACCATGTGAATAGTAATATTTATTGCTAAGAATAAAATGTGTTATAATATAATAACAAAACATATTTAATTATATGTTGGATAAATTACAAATTGCACTCCTAAAGTTTAGGAGTGTTTAGATTTTATATCTTGAAATTTCAAAATTTGAATTTTACTTTTTAAAGTTTAGGGTATTTAGATTTTACACTCTAATGTTTTAAAATTTGAATTTTATCCTCTAAAATTAGGAGTACTTGGATTTTTCACCACAAATTATGAAACTTTAGGTTATAAAATTTAAACACTCCTAAACTTTAGGGAGTAAGATCAAAACACCCTTAAAATATAGGGGGTAAAATTCAAATTTTGAAACATCAGGGTGTAAAATCTAAATACCTCAAATATTAGGGGGTAAAATCCAAATTTTGAAATTTCAATGTGTAAAATTCAATCACTCCCATACTTTAAATGTGTAATTTGCAATTTACCCTTATATGTTTGATTGTAAGTTATAACATTATAATAGAATCAAGATCAATATATAGGAAATATTTCACTTATACAATTATATTTACAATATATATATATATATAATATATATATATTTAAAATTTTGGAGAGTAAAATTACTTTTTATGATTTTCTATTTTTATAATTATTATGTGCATGTAAAAAGTTTGTAAAATATGAATATTTATTTCTCATTTTAAATAATAGCTATTCATACAGAATGACTATTGAATAGTTTTTTTTTTTTTTTTGAGAGAGTTTCAACCTAAAACGTCCGCTCTTAATGATATTTCTTTATTATCAAATCAAGACATCAATCAATTTTTTGTATAGACAAAAATTGAACCTCAAATCTCTCATTCGGTTACAATATTTGTTAATGTCTACCAAATGTAAAATACTAGCAGGCCAGCAGCACAAAACTGTCCAAGCCTTTTTTCAATTGCTAGACCAAAACCCTTACTTCCATGGAAAGGACAACCATTTCCCAAATGCAAAAGGGGACAAAACCCTTACTTCCATGGAAAGGACAACTATTTATAATTATTATGTGCATGTAAAAAGTTTGTAAAATATGAATATTTATTCCTCATTTTAAATAATAACTATTCATACAGAATGATTATTGAATAGTTTTTTTTTTTAGAGAGTTTAAACCTATAACGTCCGCTCTTAATGATATTTCTTTATCATCAGATCAAGACATCAATCAGTTTTTGGTATAGGCAAAGATTTAACCTCAAATCTCTCATTCATTACAATATCTATTACTGTCTACCAAATGTAAAATACTAGCATGCCAGCAGCACAAAACTGTCCAAGCTTTTTTCAATTGCTAGACCAAAACCCTTACTTCCATGGAAAGGACAATCATTTCCCAAATGCAAAAGGGGACAAAACCCTTACTTCCATGGAAAGGACAACTATTTCCCAAATACAAAAGGGGACAAGACTGAACAAACTCAACACAGATCAATCTGTATGCTTTCTCATTTGAGTAAATGGTTATGGAACACTACAGATAAATGACAGTTGACATTTTGCAATGCTGAGGAACCCAAAAAACCAAACTACTATAATCAAATTAAATCCTGGAAGTGGGGTTCGGTAATGCATCCTTTGTGGAGTTCATTGGCTATGGTTCGAAGCCCAATTTTGACCTCCCCATCCCCACACTATATATAGCAGTAAAGTTGTGATCATCATTCAAGAAAAATACTACAATAAAAAACCGCCACTTATAGGAACCAATACATACAGCCAGAATCCCATCATTACCAAAATTAGTAGACACTAGCCTAGCATCATTGATGCATTCTACAGGAAAACAACAGGATATACAAGCAGCCTGACTAAAGGAAAATTCACAACCGAATTACAAATGCCAAGACTTAACCAAAAATGCAACAATAAGCATATTAGCCCATATTAGCATATGCCTATACGGTTCCAACAACAAATAGTGCTCAGCTCATAATTTGTAAGAATTTTGAAAACATTGCAGTGCACGATTGCATATTGAGGTTCATTGAATAAAACAGAGAAACATATGGTAGCAGGCATCAACCAGAACATATGTTGTTCCCACACGTATGCAAAGAAAAGTACACACTGTTAATCAATTTCAAATTTCAAAACCAGTTTCAAGAAACAAAAAAGAATCATTTCCAGTCACAAGCAGTAAAACAAATAAAAAATACATCATACATGTGAAACAATCCAAAGGGCGAAATCTTCAAAAACATTCACGTATCAGTAAAAATGTTATTATGCCCCCACATATTTTTGATGGTAAGGGGAAAAAGTTATCAACCTATATATAAAGGCTATCGAGAGAAGAAAAAAAAAAGTCTTCTAGTCCGCCAACTTAGTCAAGCGGTGAATGGTACTTCTTGCAATCCTATTACCAGGATCAATCTTCAGAACAGTCCTAAGGTCTTCTGACCCTAACTTGTACTTCTCCATGCTTTCATAGAGGAGTGCACGCTGTACAAGGACAGACACGTTTGCTTCATCATGTTCCAGAATCTACACAAGAAAATGCAAATTATTGGGTTTTTGTTCAGGGAAATAAGGAGATCAAGAATATACTGTGCATTAATCAATCTGAAAGAACCAAGATCCACATCTGTTGATGGGCAGAAAAGAAATATGACATTCAGTTGTCTACATGACAATCAATCAGAGTGACACACCAACATGCACAATTTGTCAGCCTATCTTTTTTTAAAATTGGTCATTTACCATTACCCACAACATAAGAAAATGACTTGGAGCAGGCAACAGCAATCCTTGCCGCTGCCACATATCAGTCGATAGCAGCATTCAAGTTTAGATCAAAGAGGCAGTATATTACATATATGAAAAACCTAGCGTGTATTTAACTGATGCCCTTTTTCACACCCATCAATTCTCATTCTTTTCTATCTGTGATCTGAATGTTAATAAGCATAACTAGATTATTCATTAGTTCTAGTGTACTTCTACTAGAGTTAAGTTACAATGCAAAAATGGAGGTCCTATGATTCAACAACTCACATGAAAGTCACAGATAGTCATCTATAAACCACAAGATAATATAAAATGCGTTAAAATCTCTTAGAATCACCAAACAAAGAAAAGGAAGAAATTACTAGCATACCTTTGTACAGTCTGCCACAGCCTTCTTATACTCCCCAACCTCTTTGTAACATGATGCCCTGCTCGACAAAACCTCCACAGAGGCAGCATCATCACCAGCTTTCTCAATAAGAATTACAGCCCAAGAAAGCCACTTAATCGCATCAGCATATTGCCCTTGCTTGTAATTGTCCATACCCTTGTTCTTAGCCATTGAAGCTGACACTCCAGCAGGCGGGGGCGGAAGCCCTTCAAGCTCAGTTGTAGAACCACCCGCATCATGTTCTCCAAATCCTCCTCCAAACTCTGTATCCAACCCCCAATCATCAACTTCTGATTTTTGCTGTCCTCCTACAGCACCCCCGGCCGAAGCAGAGGATGATGAGAACAACATGTCTAGCGGATCACCACCAGAATTCTGAACAGGTGTCTGATTCTTAGAACTGAAATCCACACCAGGGATCCCAAAATCATTCGTTTTTGAATCAGAACCTGAATTCACTCCAGTAAAATCATTATTACTCGAGCTAAAATCACTATAAGGAAATGTCTTTGTGCTCGAATTAAACTTTGGCGCATTCAGAAAATCCCTAAAACCATCATCACCAACATTAACCTTACCAGTACTACCACTAACACTACTTTTACTCGCAGAATTAACACTAGGACCGGATTGTTTTGACCCGAAATCAACCAAAGAACCAAATGGGTCCTTATTAGAGCTCTTCATCCCACTCATCCCAACCCCACTACGAATCGAAGGGCCTCCGAGATTGGAACCCTTATAAACACCATTATCATTGTTCCTATTAGTATTACTATTGCTATTGCTATAAGCAGCATTAAACCCACTTGTGAAACTCCCAGAAGAACCCCAATTCCCAGCAGTATTAACCGAACTACCAGTCTTTGGCAATGAATCAGCCACGTTTCCCATCGAAAACGAGGTCTTATTGGAAGATGGGGTGGAATTTTTCAAAGGGACATTGGAATTGGTCTTGCTCTGTCCACCCAGAGCCGAGCTGACCAAATCCCCGAACAAATTCGGGTTCTTTTCGACGATACCAATACCCGAACCGGAAGCAGAAGAGGAAGACCAGGTCTTGCCGAAGATGTCACCGACCATGGAAGAAGTGGGGCCGGAGGAAATGCCGGGGCGGGTGGCGGGTTGGGTCGGAGCGGGCTGGTGGGTCCAGGAGGGCTTGTTGGGCTGCCACGCGGGTTTGGGTTGTTGGGTGGAGGAAAACGAAGAGGTATAAGAAGAAGAAGAAGAAGAGGAATAGGAATGGTTTTTCTGTTCGTTTAGGGATTTAGGTCGGGAAGATCCGATTCCGAGATCGAAGTCGAAGCTGGATTTCCCGTAATTTGAATTCATGGCGTGTTTTTTTGGCTTTTCTTGAAAGAAAATACAATTCAGATCGGAATGTGTAATAGTAAAAATTGAAAAGAGAGGGACACGAGAGTGAGATCTATGACGATTTGAGAGATTGCGTACCTGAGACTGATAGATCGGAAAAAAAA
>NW_027069526.1:407730-419900 GCF_002906115.3 Quercus suber | reverse complement strand
TAATAATATTTCTTTATTTGTAAATTTTTGTAACTATAAATGTATACTAAAAACTATCAATCTAAATAGAAAAAAAAAAATGAGAGCAGAATAAAAAAGTTTAACTGAATTTCAAATAAGATCACTTGATAAAACTAGTATATATATATGTAGAAAATTTATATGAAATCTCAAAAATCAACTAGAAGTTCATAAAAAAAAGTTAGAAAATAATTAAATAATACAAAAAATAATTATGAAAATAATCTTAATAATTCATGATTATATAAAAAAAGACTAATTTTCCCCAAATGCATGTATTGTTTTAATTACGGACAAAATTTGTTACAATTATTTTTACATCAGAAAAAGATTTTGAGCTCTTTTTTTTTAACAATTAAATATCAATATCTGTATATAAAAATTTTTATAATATTTAAAAAAATAAGTACAATACCGTAGTTTTTTAAAAATTTTATTGACAATCTATGACAAGAATAAAATAAATTTATAGTGTAAAACAATATAATCTTTTATTTTTGAGTTAATAATAGAATCTAATTTACCAAAGTCATTATTGCAACTTCACTTAATAATAAGAATCATCCAACAATAAACAAAAATGATATTTAAGGCATAACTTGATGAATTAATACTAACTAAAACGTGATAAATTTTATATAAAAATTCAATTGTCACGATCCAGGCATAAAATTAAAGAAAAAAACCGCTGTGTTCATCTGTAGTGTTAGACATAGATTTACTGTTCTATAGAAAAATGGCAAGCAAGCCCTGTATTTTGTGAGATCTAGCTTTAAAATCTCATAAGGTATTTAAATAATATCTTTTGGCCAGAGAATTCAATGTAGTTTAAGCCCCAAGTTTTAACCAATACGCCAACTTCTACATGAGGGCTCTACTTTTAAATTTCGCCATAGTAGGATAACTCAACCATTTAACATTTTCTGAGTGAGGCTAGTGCCATCGCAATTCACAACCACGCCCCTGCCTTCATCAACCAATACAATGACAATCAAAACGATTTCCACGTTGTCTAGCTCCATAAATAAATATTGTTAAGGGTCAACCTTGTCATCCAAATTTCGAGAATTATAAGTGTCTTCGATCCTCCAAGAACACAAAAATCAAAAGGGGATTTTCTAATAGCTAAGAAACTAGAAAGTACAACATCAGTATAATAATCATGAAACTTATTTGGAACAAAACAAATACTAGGGGGAAGTTAACGTTCCTTAGGCAGAGCAGATGCCCAATTAAACACAAACACTTGTCTTCAATAACCAAAATAGCACAAACAATATTATCTTTCCCAAAAAGATATCAAAAGCAATTCAATTATGTGTTTGAAACATTAAATTTAATTAGGACAAATGTTCTACAACTAAATAACCATATCTAAGTTTTTGTCCTAGATATTAGTTACATATACAACTAAATAACCACATCTGCATAATACTCCAAAAGGAGTAGTTACAAATACAATTGTGCTTTCCAGACACGTTTTTATAGCCTAATCCAATTAGTACATGCCAAAGTGAGATCAAAACATTAATTTATTAGTCCACAATGACATTTTTTTATATAGGTAAGCCCACAATTTCAGTACATAATAACAGATTGCAGCCAACCCGTGATGCCTTCATCCAAGTCATAGTCAGTGCAGCCTGAACAAATAGTAGTGATTTCTACTTGAATACTAATAAAGGCGGTTTTATAAGGTTATCATAACAACTAAGAGATTTCAGGTGGAAGAGATGCAAGCATAGACTTGCCAAGTCCAAATACTTGCATAGTTATAGCTCCAACCTTCCCAAGTACAACAAACAGCTCTCAAACCAAGCTTTAAAGAATGAATTTTGCAGCAAATTCTTCATTCATAATTTCTCATAAAGCTTCAAAGTGTAAAACAAACAGAAGCTTTGTCTATCGATTTTCATATATAAAAGGTTTTAAAGTACCAAAACCATCTCTTATCCTCCTAAAACGTGCTTCCTTTTAATCATTGATTCTCCACATATATGCCTCAAAACTCTAAACACCTATTTCTCCCTCCACCCCTATTTTCTTTAATTCTTCTAGAAATGAAGAGAGAAGACCAAAAAAAAAAAAAATACACCCAGATAGTCAGGCTCTGTGAAGCAGGCAATTCCACTTCACAAAGCCTCATCCCAGCTATTTAGTGCCAAGATCTTGTTTTGGCATTTATTATTATATAATATTCATAAATGTCTTCTCCCTACTCCAAGGAATAGAACAATCAGATGAAGACCACATTTTATAAAGTGGAGATCACTAATTCAGATCTCCTCTTACCCCTTGGAACCAAAAAAATTATATATATATATATATATAATCCTAAATGTCATCTTATCACCTAGTGCTCTACTTTGGTCTTTGTATATAGTTGTCTCTGCTAAAGGAAAAAAGCATCAGCTCTCACGTGTACCAATGACACTGAGATATAAGCATCCCCTTTTACACCTACCAAGTTCCAACCAACAACACCCCCTAACCCCCCCCCCCCCCCCCCCCAACCCACTCCCAAAACACACACACTCACTGACCCTGCTATGACTTGAGTATTCATGATCCAGTCCTAGACCTTACAACATATGTCCACAAAAGAATGTAAAGATGACTAACAGTTTCACCATTCCCAGAAGACCTGAAGCAGAATGATTCCAATATCAATCAAGTACAATCAATCGGTCACTTAGACATAAGAACTTATAAAATAAAACAAAAAAAATTAAATTATGTTTCCAAATCTATGACAAATAAAAGAAAAAAAAAATAGAGAACCATTTTTGATCAACAAACCACCCCCCCCCCCCCAAAAAAAAGAAAAAAAGAAAAAGAAAAAAAAGAAGAAGATCAAAGGAAAAGAGTTTATGATGAGGAGTACATGATCAGTGTTGCTGAATAACACACTTTATTTGTAGAAGTCGTAAGAAGGGAAGCGCATTCCTACAATATATTCACATTTGTTGTCTTCATAAAAATGCTGGATAATATGCATAAGTTGACATGGAACATAGGGAACCCAGTCACTATGCATCAAATAAGAAATACAACATCAAAATTTGATTCAATATTCTAAAATTCCAAATATCATATATTACCAAGGATTGCCCCTGTTAATATTGCCACTGTTCATTGAGAAGTTCCTCCCTCTACTCTAGCTGAATTCTGCTATCCATTGATGTTGGTTGCTGTGCAGGCACTCCGGGATTGGCCATGTTAGGTCTGTGCATCTCTCTCCTCTGAACCTGCATTGTTTCCCGGTGCCTATCATACCGTGGGCGAGGCCTGTTCCTAGTTGCTTGCTGTCTCATATCAGAAGTATATTGTGGTCTATGTATGACTTTCCCATCAATAAACAGATCCCCTAAACTCAAACCAAGATAAAGATAAGTACAAGACAATACAAGATCATATACCAAAAACAATTACTACAGTCAACATCGAATAAAATTCAACTTCAAACGATATTTACCTCCATAATCTTTGTTGGGCACATCAAGATACGAATCCGGCAACACCCAGAGCACACCAGGTAACCCTATTCAAAAGAACCCCAAAAAAAAAAAAAAAAAAAAAAAGAAGCCAAATTCAATCAAACACCCACAAATGGGAACCGATAAAAAGCTTAAACCCTTGAACCCTTCATTCAAAGACCCCAAAGCAGCCATCACAATTAATCATATGTTGCTGATACTGTCTGTAAAGAACTAAAATTAAAAACAATTTTTTTAAAAGCCCTTAAACCCTAAACCCCTAAGCACCCATAACAATAAAATCAAGTAGGCTCTATAAAAAAATGAAAAAATAAATTAAAAAATCCAAAATTTATAAAAACCCAGAAAAGATTTTACCTTTAACTTTATAAGAAAGCTCCTCGGAAATCAAAGCACCAAATCCAGTATAGGTGGTCGTACAAACTGAGTATATCTTCTTTTTCGCCTCCTCTTCACTATAAACCACAAAAATAAATAAACCAAAATCCAAAACAAAAATAAAAATGTGACTCAAAAACAAAAATAAAAAAGCAGTACCTTCCGAGAACAGTGGCTAAGGTTTTGATGTAGGAATTGACCATTTCGTCCTCGGAGGGTTTAGGGTCAGTGGGGAACTCCATTACAATGAGCCAGTGCTCGTAATCGCAGCCATCGAGGAGGATCGTCTCCTTCGGTGGGCGGTTACTCCAGTTTGGAGACGGGTCGTTGAGGGGCGAGTAGCCCGACCCAGAAGTTTTGGGTCGGGTCTGGTTCGTTTTGGACCAGGCCGGGGCGAGCTGGAGTTGGGGATTGAGGAGGGTTGTGAGAGCAAAGCGAGAACGAGAGGAGAGTGAAGAAGAAGAAGAAGAAAGGGTTCGGGTGAGGAGTGATGCTAGATTGCGCCGTGCGGTGAAGTACGCCATTGCTGCTCAGTTCTCTACTTGATTATTTGCCTCTCTCTCTCTCTCTCTCTCTCTCTCTCGCTGTTTGGGCCGAAAATGTTTGGTGCTTTGGGATTTTTGTTTTTGGGGGTGGGGGGGTGTGTGTGTTGGGTGTGTGTTGGCCGGGTGGGTTTGTTTTGCATTTGAGGATTTGTTTTTGTTTTTGTTTTAATTATTATCCTTATTATTTAAATAAAAGACCAAATTTCGTTTCAAAGTTTTTTTTTTCAAAGTTTGAAGTTCAAACACCTAAATTTTTTGCAAAATACATATAACACCCTTTTTAAGTTTGGTTTAATGTCATTTTCGTCATGTAAGAGCATCTATAGCGGTGGATCTAAATTTTTAGCTTTTTAACTACACAAAAAGTCATTTTATCTATTTTACCTTCTCACACCCTACAGCAGTGGAGCTATTTTACTTTTTATTACAATAAAATAATATAAACATTACAATAAAATAATATTTCATTCAACCACCAACACACCATCACAACCACCATCAAACCCACTGCACAACCACAATCCCACCATACCCATCAAAATCAGTGAAGAAGAACAAAACAAAAACCCAAAAAAATCAACACAGCCAAACCGAAACCCATGCCTGATACTTTGTCCAGTTCGGTATCAGCCGATGAGACTACGTCGATCATCGATCAGTGATCATAAACAATGATGATGAGTGCAAAGCGAAACGGAATGCTCTGATTTGAGGTGAGTTGGGTAATGTGGGACTTGATTGGAGCTTAAAATGGAGAGAGAGAGAGAGAGAGAGAGAGAGAGAGAGAGAGAGAGAGAGAGAGAGAGAGAAGTAGGTCTAAGCCGATCGGCGGCGTGGGTCTGAAGCGAATGTTAGCGTGGCTTTGAGGCTGATTGGTGGCTTGAGATGGCTGGTGGGTCGGTGACATCTAGCTTTGGTGGCGGCGACGTTAAGGATGAGTCGGGCCGGTGACAGTGAATAAGGGAGCTTGAGAGTGTGATGTTAAGAGAGTTGCTTGAGAGAGTTTTGAGAGATGATGAGAGCTTCAGCACTGAGAGAGAGAGAGAGAGAGAGAGAGAGAGAGAGAGAGAACCATTTTTATTATTTTAATCAAGCCAGGAGTAAATTTTTTTTTTTTTTTTTGTTTAGCTCTCAACTATAGTGCACATCTATTTATAGATGTGCACTGTAGCAATGAAGGTAAAAAAAATAAGTATAGCTCCACTGCTGCAGCTCCACTGTTGTAAGTGCTCTAAGTTTAATTTTTATCATTTTAGTTATGTAAGTTCGTATTTGTTATTATTGTTAGTTTTTTTGTCCATAACTCTTGTTAAATTTGGTCGGTTTCTTGCTCTGGTCTTGTGAGTTTTATTTTTTTTGTCATTTTGGTAATATAATTTTTTTTCACATTTTAGCAACCTTTAAAACAAAATAGATGAAAGACTAACAGTGACATCAAATTTGAACTTACAAGTGCAAATAACAAAAATTAAACTTATAGTATCAAAATGATAGTTGACCAAACTTAAAAGGGTATATATCATATTTTTGTCTAAATTTTAAATTAAACCCCATGTTTTCATTAATTTAAAATTAAATTTATTTTTTATAAAAAATATAATTCAAACCAACACCCCATTTTGAGTCCAACAAAGTGAGTTTCTCTCAAGCTGTAACTGTTTTAAGGTAAACACTAATTCATTCAATACTTGGTTGTGGTCTTAATTTCACTAATTATTTTAATTCTTTGAATCAATTTTGTTTTAGAATTAGTTTCTCTACTACAATACAGTATTACTTTTTGTGGGTGACTGCCCATTTAAGTAAAGCCCTTTTGAACACCACTTTTACAAAGTACAATTAAAATTATTTATTTATTTATTTAGATATAACTTTTTAAAACAATTCCATTAGTTATTGTCATTTGTCACCCAAAAAAAAGGGGTGCATTACAATTTAAGTCCTCTCCGTTAGAGCATTCTCATCAAAACTTCTAAAAAATTTAGCATTTGCCATCTCAAAAACCTAGTTTATCAATTTTAACACCTCATTTTACAACACACCCAACATCAAAGATTTTATATTTTTTACCACTTCATTAAAATATTAATTTTTTATTTGTCTCTCTCTCCTCTTGAAGCAATCCACTCACATCTCATCTTTCTTTCTCATCCCTTAGCTTAGTAAACCCAAGGCCACACCCACCACTAGCCATGCCAGCCATCGCCAGCCACCACCACCTAAAAAAACCAGCCACCACAACCCACTAGCCACAAAATCCACTCAACCACTAGCCACCATCCAAAAAAAAAAAAAAAACCCCCACCATCCACCACAACCCACTAGCTACATAGCTCACTCAACCACCACTACATTATTGCCATAACTTCAATCAGAACCACATCCATTGCACCACCACTGCACCACCACTGGAGGAAAAAAAAAACACAAACCGGACCACCAAAAACCACAAACTAGAACCACCATTAGCACCACCGTGGCAGCCACAACCCACCACAAAAAACCAAAACAACCACCATCAGCCACCACCACCACCATTGAGACAGCCACAACCCACGAAAAAAAAAAAAAAAAAAACCACACCACAACAACCATTGTCATCAATAACCCACCACAAAACCCATTAAAATAAACCAACACCACTAGCCAAAACAATCACCATCAGAATCACAAGCTACCTCCAAACAAAAAAAAAAAAAAAAAACACCCAAACAATCCACCAAGACCACCACCACCGAAAAAAAAAAAAAAAAAAAAAAATTTCAACACCACCACTACCACTGTGGTTTTCAGTTGTGGATGCTGGTGAATGAAGTAAAGAGAAAGAAAGAAGAAAAGAGAAAGAAGTGAGACCAGTGAGAGAAAAGGAAAGAAGAAAAGAAAGAAGAAATGAGAGAAAAAGTGATACCGGTGAGAGAAAAAGAAAGAAGACTACAGTGAGAGAAGTAATAAATTTTTTTTTTATAAAAGATTTGAGCTATAGTGTGCTCTCATTTTTGAGAGCGCACTATAGCAAGATGACAAAATTTTTAGGATATATCATGTTTGATGGAGCAGCATTTTTGTGATTTCAGATACTAAAATAGCATTTTAGCCCTTATACAAGCTTTGATGAGAATGCTCTTACATGGGGGAATTGTGAATAACACTCTCATTGAGGAAACAACATTTGCTGAGAAAATAGGATGATGAAATTTTGATATCATAATGAGATAACAAGCAGTAATTTGGGTATGCATGGTTCCTGATGATATGTTTGGTTGGGATGATTTTAGGAAGGATGAAAAAAAAAAAAGGAGTGGAAAATTGGAGGAAATATGGTGTGGGGGGGGGGGGGCTTGGTTGGGAGAGGAGGGGAAAGTAGAAAATGGTGGGGTCTGACTTTTTCGCTTCGAGCCAGCCAAAACTTGATTTCTCTAAATTAGAGAGAAAATAGAAGTGAAAAGGGGAAAATGTGTTGCCTTTTGTTTTAGTTAATAGGAACATAATTCTAAATTTATATCAACTTCATTTTCCATAGTTTTCCATCTTTTCATTTTTCCATCTTCCCAATCAAACACCTTTGAAAGGAAACTAAATCTTTTTATCTTTCTACTTTTCTATCATTTGCCCATTTTCTATACTCCCACGTTTCCACTATTCCAACTACTAATAGTTACTTTATTACATATTGTGATTGTGAGTTGTGCCTCACAAGCACATTTAGAGTGTCTAGATTCTTAAAATAAAAAAGAGAGAAAGAGTGCAAAATACAATTAAAATGCTATTTTGATTTTGTTTCCCACTCTAATGCTCTTTATATTACTTAATATCATGTTGGTAAGGAAAGAAAATATCAAATAAGGAAACAAATACCTATCGTGGTGTTTAGAGTTTTTCTTTTAATACATTTTAAGTGAGGGAGAGGATTTCAAACTTTAGATATATTCATTAAAAGCATTATAAAATGTTATTTAACCAAAAGATTATTAACAATGTTGTGTTTTTTTTTTTTTTTTTTTTTTTGCCTAAGTGTGTTTAGAGGTTTTTTGATATCTTATTTGGTATGTGTATGATAATTATATATATATATATAGAGCACAACTTAGGTACAATATTTAGGTGCTATTTCTTAGATTCTCTTTTTAAGATTTTGCTGTGTGGAATTTTTCTCATAGGTTGGAAGTGTATTTTTTAGTTAGATAGTCACATGGCTGAATCTGAAGAAAAGAATCTAAGAACAGCACCTAAAGTATTGTACCTAAATTTTGTATATATATATATATTGAGAATCATATATTCATTATCTAAATAAACTTATATGCTTTCCAACATGAGGTTTATTTGATAGTCTAATATTTGCATTGATCTTCTAGAGAGAGAGAGAGAGAGAGAGAGAGATTCATCTCAAATGGATGACAAGCAAAAATTGACATAGAATTTGGAAACCAACCAACACCCTGACACTAAAGTGGTTTGGCTTTCTTGTAGGAAATATAACTTTAAAGTTTGGCAACAACTTTTAATTTTTCCTTTTGTCTTTGATTTTTAGAAAAAAAAAATTAACAAAATTAGTTTTTTTTTTTAATTTAAAAAATGTGATTTTTAGTTTTTTTATCACACATTTAATATAAAAGTTACCAAAATTATCTTTTATATCATATTTAGTAAATAAGTTACTAAAAATTACGAGATATTTATAGAACTTGAAATATTGTTTGATTGTCATTGTTGTAAAGGCAACAATTTTTTTTTTTTGAGAAATAATTACAACATGCTGCTAATCCTGCAGTTCGAATCATTTCCCCCTAGACCTCCAAGCACTTTGTACATGGGGTAAAGGCAACAACTTAAGACATGCTAACATAGACAAATTTGATTTTAAAATTATGATTGTCATAATCTTGACTCAATATCTATGTTCCATAACAACGTGCTTGCAAAAGTGTTACCATAAAGATATATTAATTAATAATCCATGTTGCCTTAACATAAAAGTTTAATTTTAATAACATGTGAGTTCTAGTTAGTTTAATTGATAAAGTCTCTTATTGTCGAATGAAAAATATATAGCTTTGAAATTCTATCATATCAATATAACCTTAAAAAAAAAAAAAAAAAAATTAGTGACATGGTTGTCCTTTTGTCCCAGAACTCCACGGTCTTGGGCTTTTGCAACAAAAAGGAAAAAATGATCAAGAAGACTTAAGTCAAAGAGAAACCCAGAGACCAAGCCTCCTTCACCATATTTAGGGTGATCTGCTTATTTTGCTGAAATTGAAAAGTTTTTGCTAAAAGTACTGTAGATAAAGGTAAAAGTTAGCTGAAATAGTATAGTTGAATCCATGAATAGTAGCAAAAATAAGTTGAATAGTAAAATAAGTTGGCAAAAATAATCTTTGCCAAATGGATACTTAAGATGGAAGAGTGATGAAGCCACATTAACTTAAATATAAAAGGTCTAGGAAGCCTAATGTTAAATTAACCAACATAGGACAGTGATTAGAACGTTCTTGGAAGATGAGTTACTAAGGCCTTCGAGTAAAGCACCCTCTAACAAGGATTAGCAAAACACCTTTCAATTCTTTCTAAAATAAGGTCACTAATCTGCCTCAAATTTGATCAAGTGAATTGGGGACTTAGAAAACCCTTGATCCATAACATTGCAGATATCTAAGTATTGTTTGAACTCAAGAGCTTTGTTGAGATTTATCTATGTAAAGTTGATTTTAGGACAATGTTTAGTTACAAAATTGGTTGTAGCCTACTTTACTCAATATCTTTTTATTGAATGTAAATGTTAGGTTTTAAAGGTTTAGGAATTTATGTATTTAGAACTCTAATTTGTAATATTGGCAAACCATGATCAAAACAATATGTTAAGTCTTGTTAAAGTATGCTCAAAGTTGATTAATTGTTGTAAAGTTGGAATCGAGAGACTGTAGATGCATTGGGGCATTTCAGTCTAACTCGATCGATCGAAAAATAGATTCGATCGATCGAAAGTCGACCAGATTGCGTTTTCTGTAGTTTTTCGAACTCAGCCCTAACTCATTAAACGTTTAGGGTTTTATGTTTTTGCCCTAGGTATATAAGGAAAAACCCTAGCCACGTTTTGAGAGTTGCTCCAGTTGTATTGTTGCTCATACATTGCAGTTTTGTGTAAATCTCTTGTGAGATCTAGAGGAGCTTTCCTTTACACAAAACTTAGGGTTTTCAAGATTGAGATTACTTCAACATCTTGATGATCAACTTGGTTGCTACCATTGAAACTTAAAGAATATCAAGCGTGGGTGCTTGTAGCTGATTGAAGAAATCAAGAAAGAAGGAGTCCGTGGATTCAGAGCGTGCACGGGGTCGTGTTAGTAAGTTCTACTGGTAGGTAGCATTAGGAAGTCAAGCAGGGAGCTTATAAGTCCTTTTGTATGAACTTCGATTCTTTCATAGTGGACTCAGTTTTGCCTTGAGGATCGGTGGGTAAAATCCTCCCCAGGTTTTTTATCGGTTTGGTTTTCCTGGGTGATCATATCATATGTTATTTATTATTCCGCTGCTATATATTCTTGATATGATTGTTTGATTGTTTTAACATAGAATTGCTTAATTTGACTAAGTAACAACTTGGCTAATTAACTAGGCTACTCAATCTGGTTGTGTTTTAAGAGGTCTAAATTTTCCATCAAGTGGTATTAGAGCAGGTTGCTCTATTGTCTGAGATTTTTGATCTCTGAGTTGATCCTTGACCCCTGTTGTCATGGAGCATAGACACTCTCTTGTTGT
The DNA here is from genome assembly GCF_002906115.3 of Quercus suber. Taxonomy (NCBI): domain Eukaryota; kingdom Viridiplantae; phylum Streptophyta; class Magnoliopsida; order Fagales; family Fagaceae; genus Quercus; species Quercus suber. The sequence continues at coordinate 408,700 of NW_027069526.1, read as the reverse complement.
TCCTCTTCACTTTGATGGGAATAACTATGCTTATTGGAAAATAAGGATGAAAGCATTCCTAAAATCTATTGATGAGAGAGTTTGAAATTCCGTTGAATACGGATGAGAGAAGCCCACTACTCCTGTGAGTGAGTGGCAAACTTCTGAAAAAGAAGCAGCAGGCTTCAATAGCAAAGCTATGAATGTCATCTTCAATACTGTTTCTATGGAGGAATTTAAGAGGATCTCTAATGTTGAGATTACTCATACTGCTTGGAAAATCCTCCAAACTGTGCATGAAGGCACAAAGGCAGTTAAAATAAACAAATTGTAGCAATTAACTTCTAGGTTTGAGAGCATTAGGATGTTTGATGATGAATCCTTTGATGAATTTTATGCCAAACTAAATGATATTGTTAATTCTGCTTTTAATTTGGGTGAAATCTATGATCAACCTAAAATTGTTAGAAAGATACTTAGATCTTTAACTGAAGACTTTAGACCCAAAGTGACTGCCATTACTGAAAGCAAGGATGTAGACTCCATCCCTGTTGATGAGCTTGTAGGATCTGTTCAGTCTTATAATTCTGACTTACCCAAAACAAACAAATCCAAATCAATGGCTCTTAAGTCTGTTGATGATGTTGAGGCTGGTGGATTTGATGATGAGCTCTCTGCTACAGAGATAGCTTACCTTGCCAAGAATTTTAGAAACTTTTTGAGAGATACAAATAGAAGGGCAAGAGGTACAAACACTGCTGAATCTAGAAACTTTAGGAAGAATGATCCCACTAAGGTTAATAACTTTGAAAAACCTAGAGAAAAAGTAGGTCAATCTTCAAACAATTCTTTGGGTGCTCAGTGTTTTGGTTGTCAAGGGTATGGTCATGTTAAATCTGAATGTCCTACATTCTTGAGAAATAAGGGTAAAGCTATGGCTGTAACCCTTAGTGATAATGAGGTTTCTGATGATGAGTCTGAATGTGACGAG
>NW_027069526.1:309580-405681 GCF_002906115.3 Quercus suber | reverse complement strand
TTCGATCAATCGAATGTATTTTTCGATCAATCGAAAGTCGCGAATCAGTTTTTTAAAAACACTGTTCTTGACCTTTTCAAACACTTTTCAAAAGTTTTTTTTCAAACTTTCTTTCTCTCTCCGACGAGGCAAGGCTCCACAGTCAATTTTTTGTCGTTTTCCTTCGAATCTTTTGCAAAATTTCTCTTTCCTCAAGTCGGTAAGTCTGTTTTGTCCTTCCTTTTTGAGTTTATTTACATATTTCATGCAATTTTTCATGCATTTATGCTCAAAATTTCGGACCCTTTACTTTTTGGGATTTTTGATGATTTAAGCCTTATTATGTGTAATTGATCAATGGGTTTTTGTGGGGACATGCTATAAACATGATCTTAATGGTTTAATTTGATCAATTTTGGGTTTTGTGAGAAATTGAAAATTTTAGGGTTTGTAATTGATTCAAATTGGGGATTTTTGTTCAATTGGGTTTAATTGATGAAATTGGCTTGTTGTTTTGATGAAATTGGTTATTCTAATCTGTTTTCAACACTGTGGGATGATCAATTCATCAATTTGTTTCAAAATTATCAAGTGGTTTTTCAAATTTTTTAGGGTTTTTGTTAGAAACTCTATGTTCAAGCCAATTTTGTGAAATTGAACCTAATTCGAACTGTGGTTACTGCATTAGTTCATATATCACAACATTGTTATTGTTCATGAACCATATAGATTTTTATTTGTTTTTATTGTGCTAACTTGCAGTCTGCCCTTGGTTTTGGTTTATTCTGTTCTTTTGGTTTTCTCTTTGTGTCTCTGTCCTTTCCTTAGCATCATGTCTAGGAAGACTAGAGCCCGTAAGACTATTCCCTCCTCTTCTCCATCCCCTCCTTCTTTTGACCGTGAGAGGTTTCCGAGTGAGAAAAACCAAGAGCTGTTTGAGAAGCTAAACCTTAAGAGAAAGATTTGGGCTGAGCGTTCTGTTCTCTTAGATGAACTTGATCCTGCCATTAGGGCAAACTTTAAGCGTCGAGGCTGGTTACCCTTGGTGGATATTTCTGATCCCCCTCCAACTTCTACCTTGATTAGAGAGTTCTTTTCGAACATCTCTATTCGCATCTATGATTCTAACACTTTGGTAAAGAGTTGGATACAAGGCGTAGAGTACACCATTACACCCCAGGTAGTGGCTGATGCTCTAGGGGTACCCTTGGTCCAGAATCCTGTCTATCCTTATGATGAGTCTCCCAAGTTGAGTGACGTCTTGTCTTACATCACTGGGACTTCTGTCCAGTGGGGTTCTGATCCTAGGATCACTTCTGCTAAGCTCTCCGAGTTGCACTATTTGTTCTTTAGGATAGCCTGTCATTCTATCTGGCCCATCTCTCATGTTCACACCATTCCTTTTGAGAGGTGTGTATTTTTGTATGCCCTAGTTACAGATGCTCCTATTAGTTTTCCTCATCTCTTTCTTCGTTCTTTGAATGATGTTTATAGGAGTTCATCTACTACTCATGCTCTTGTGCATCCTATTTTTATTCATAGGATTTTGCTTTATCTTGATCTTAGTAGCTTTCCTTCCTCTGAGCCCGTTCATGTGATAGCTCCTATAGGTGCGTCTTTTCTTAGACAGAGGGCCGCTCATCTTCGAGCTGGTTCTAAACACCCTAGGTCTGAGCCGTCTAGTAGCGCACCTTCTCCTCCTTCTTCTTCTACAGGTCTTTCTGGTGAGGCTGTCCCTGATCCAGTTGGTGATGATGTTGCTGCTGCTGATGTTCCTCCACCTCCTTCGACCAACTTTGATGTTCGTCATACTCTGGAGACTGTCATGACCGTTCAGGCGGCTCATGGTCACATTTTGGTGGACTTACTAGATGAGATTCGTGCTCTGCGAGCCGACTTGGCGTGTCTTCATTAATCCTCTCCACTTTCTTTTGATGGCGACTTGTGATTGCCCTTTGGCATTCCGTCACAAAAAGGGGGAGTGGAGTTTTTGACTTGTAAAAGAGATTTTGTAGTTAGGGGGAGATTTTCTATTTTTTGAGTAGCTTGTGGAGTTTTTAGATTGTATCTAGGTGCTTCACTTTGTATATCATTTTTGGGGATATTCATGTTAGGGGGAGTAACATTGATTGATATACATGTTATATTCATTGATTCTTGTTCCTTTGTGATTCACTGCTTATTGATTTATATTTATGAGTTGTTCATTCATATATGTCTTTATTTTGTGTTGTGTGAATCTTACAAGAATGTTATACCTGTTGTTTTACTCTTTTCTGTCACACATGCGTTTATACGTTTGTTGAGTATTTCAGGAATATACAGGTTGATTCAACAAAACTGCTGTCTACACTTGCAACCGATGGATAGTAGTTAGGGTTGAATTTGAGTTTATGAGCATTATTTTTGTAAATGGCTTTTTACTTGTAAACTTTGAGCTTTGAATTAGGGTTTTGTCACGGATTGCCAAAGGGGGAGTTTGTTAGGTTCTAAAGGTTTAGGAATTTATGTATTTAGAACTCTAATTTGTAATATTGGCAAACCATGATCAAAACAATATGTTAAGTCTTGTTAAAGTATGCTCAAAGTTGATTAATTGTTGTAAAGTTGGAATCGAGAGACTGTAGATGCATTAGGGCATTTCGGTCTGGCTCGATCGATCGAAAAATAGATTCGATCGATCGAAAGTAGACCAGATTGCGTTTTCTGCAGTTTTTCCAACTCAGCCCAAACTCATTAAACGTTTAGGGTTTTATGTTTTTACCCTAGGTGTATAAGGAAAAACCCTAACCACGTTTTGAGAGTTGCTCCAGTTGTATTGTTGCTCATACATTGCAGTTTTGTGTAAATCTCTTATGAGATCTAGAGGAGCTTTCCTTTACACAAAGCTTAGGGTTTTCAAAATTGAGATTACTTCAACATCTTGATGATCAACTTGGTTGCTACCATTGAAGCTTAAAGAATATCAAGCGTGGGTGCTTGTAGCTGATTGAAGAATTCAAGAAAGAAGGAATCCGTGGATTCGGAGTTTGCACGGGGTCGTGTTAGTAAGTTCTACTGATAGGTAGCATTAGGAAGTCGAGCGGGGAGCTTGTAAGTCCTTTTGTATGAACTTCGATTCTTTCATAGTGGATTCAGTTTTACCTTGAGGATCGGTGGGTAAAATCCTCCCTAAGTTTTTTACCGGTTTGGTTTTCCTGGGTGATCATATCATGTGTTATTTATTATTCCGTTGCTTTATATTCTTGATATGATTGTTTGATTGTTTTAACCTAGAATTGCTTAATTTGACTAAGTAACAACTTGGCTAATTAACTAGGCTACTCAATCTAGTTGTGTTTTAAGGGGTCTAAATTTTCCATCAGTGAATTTTGACTAATCCATTATTGGATTACATCTTCTTCCTATATTTTCTTTGCTTGCAAAATTTCTAGAAAATTAAAAATTAATAGCTTTGTTATCAATATTTTGTTTAAATTTCAAGTTTTTATAGTTTAAAATTATATATAAAATATAAGTTTATAAATCATATAGTAAATAATATCCGATTGATACAAAATTTGACATGTGTATTAAAAGCGTAAAGAACATACAATTTAACGGTTAGATTTTCAAAATATGTAGTATGTATATTTTATTGAGCAAGGTTGTAGCATTAGGCTACAACTAATTTTGTCCATTCCTTTATAAGTGATTCAGCCAATAATATTGGTTGTCATGTCATTTTTTAAATCTTTTGTAGTAAAATTAGTAGTAAATTAAGTATTTTGTGAAAATTAAATGCATAATTATGTAGCATTGCCATGCCTTGGTGAAAGTCTCATCACTCATGTCACTTAGCATTATTCGATTGACGGTTGCTTTAAGAAGAAAGAAGAAAGGAATTTTTTTTTTTGTGATAAGCGAGCATCCCTCGAATAAATACTCATTATATCAGCAATTTATAAAATAAGTTGGAGATATAGCATTTTTCCAAAAAAAAAAAAAAAAAAAGACTTAAAATCTAATCCTCCATTTTCCGAGTTGAGGGCTATATCAGATAAAAATTTCAAACTTGTTCCGAGCTCATGGTTAATAAGTTGATTAATTCCTTAATCCTTATACAACCAGGCTACAAAAATAAGAACATTTTCTCGATTTCGATTTTCATTCTGAGGTCCATATATGTAGTGTATGGGGATATTATACCCCATATATACTACACCACAAAGTTTTTAAGAGGCCTAAAAAGTGACCTTCAATATATACTAATACAAAATGATACTTTCATAGAGTCAAAGGGGTTGGAGGTGTAATTTCCACTCTGCTAGGCACCTATTTGCAAGGTGGCGGGTTCATTTTTCCACCAAACCGTACTTTTGCATTTGTGCATGAAGCGGCAGTCGGCCCCCTTTGCTGCGACTTCAAATCTATGTCATACAACTGAACATTTTGGCAAGGATACTGCGAGCTGCAAAAGAGCTCTACTGCATTTGGCGTGCTTGAGGTTCCCCTAATGTTTATGTAGTGAATGTCGCTGAGCCTTACGCGCGATGGCTGCACGTATATAAAGTACCATAGTTTAGCGGCACAACAATTTTCATAACTGATGATATAGTCTGTTGTAATTGGTGCATAAAATAATTTGGTGATAATGGAATTACTCAGTTATAAATTGCAAAGGCAGTTTGTTCAAAGGAAAAAATATGGCGAATGAGACTAACCGATTTGTTGCTGCACTTTGATTTTGGGCAGTAGCCTTGGTCTATGATAATGGGGTTCTTAACATTATTCATGATGATGTCCTGGAAAAGCATGGACGATGCTGAACTTTCTTTCGATCCTGGATATGATTTGATTCTAACTCCATTTTCTGTGCCAACCAACGTGCAATTTTTCACAGTGATGCCTTTCACATCCTCCTCGTTTTCGTACTTGCCAAGGCTACCCACACTGTCATTTACAAAGAAAATGGACTTTTACTTTCAATATTCTAAGCCTCAATTGAAAAGACATATATATGCTGATAATTTCTATCATTCACTTTCAAAGTAAATAGGGAAAATTGCAATTCAAACTTTGAATTTTAGGTGGTATAACAAATTAAACACCATAGTTTTAGAAATAACAGATTAAATCTTGGGGTTTCAAAAAGTAAAAAATTAGATGTTAGCAGAACTTTCTAAGTACATGGGAATTATGTATATACCTAATGCCATGTCCAGGGCCACAGGTTACTTTGTTGATGCGAATGTTGGTGGCTCCCTGGATAATAGAGATGCAATCATCACCAGTGCGAATGGTAGATTTGGCTATTCTCACATCGTTGGAATGGCTAACATGAATGCCATCCGTGTTCGGGCTATCTGCGGGGGCATTTATGTGAAGGTTGCGTGCCCTTATGATCTCGCAGTTGGTGATGAACACGTGAACCCCTTTACTGTTAAGGGAAGTGAGGCCTCTTATAACTCCATTTGTGACCTTGTTGAGTCTTAAGTTCTGCATCAAATAAACAGAAACATAAACATAAATGGACACGCAAACCAGCATTACTGTATGATTGAACAAAATTTGAAGTACAATTCGTTAGATGTCGTTTGTGATTAAGTAAAGAACTAGTATATGGTACTAAAGAACTACTTTAAGTTTTGTCGAGTAACAATAAATGGTGACAAAATATAGTGCAGAAACTTACAGCGGGGAGTGGCTGGCAATCGCTGCTATGGCTACAGTCATTGTATTTCCAAACAGAATCACCCTGACCATCAAGAGTGCCTTTTCCAGAACCTGTAACAACCAAGCCAACTATGGATTCGAACACGATCCAATAAGCTTCAGGATATTCACTGATATCAGTTGATCCTTTCAGGGTCCCAAGAATTTGAACAACTTTGGGAGTTGTGCCACCGCATGGCCCTCCAAACACAACCTGAGATATTAAGAAACTCCCTCCGGGAATGAGAAGCCTTGATGGTCCCTTGAAGTCGCATGCGGCACGCCATGCTTGGATGAAAGCCTGCAAGGATATATATATGTGTGATCATGATCAGACCCATAATGTCGTGAACTTTTTGTGAATATTGATGAGGAAAATATATTGAAGTAAAGGAAATTAAGTTTGAAAGTAAAAAAAAAAATTCAGAAAAGCGTCTAATTTTTTTTTTTTGAGCTCCGAAAAGCGTCTAATTTGTTGTTCATCATGGCATCGAAATTTTGTTGATTATAGTCTATAATTCTATTGTGAGATCCCTGGACCGTCTAATGAATTATTTTCAGTTTTTCACAACTTTTCAGAATTCAGAGTCTTTTATTAATTATTATTATTATTAATTTTTACAGTTTGTCAACGGTTGTACAAAATTTTCTATCCTTAAACCTATTATTATTATTATTATTTTTTCGATGGGCCTATTATTATTATTTGAAAGAAACCCACAGAATTTCTTTGATCAGGTCAAAAACCAATCTATATCACTTTCTCATTGCGTACGTACAATTCGGTAGAGTAGAAAATCATGGACTATTTGGGGTCCGTTACGTTCCATGTTGGTTTTGGTTTCTTCCTTGTGGATTGTTAACGGGAGATTTTTTTTTTTTTAATTTAAAATTTTAACTCAATAGACGGTTGAAATTAAAAACAAAACTTGGGTTTTAATTAATCTTCACCTTAAGTTTGTACAAAAGGAGATATTTTAACAAGTTTGTACAAAAGGAGATATTTTGTTAAAATTTCACTTACTCCAAAAAAAGAAAAGAAAAGAAAAGAAAACTGTTTTCTGTGAATAAAAGTCTCAAGATTGAGTCCAAAATGTTCTGATTTTTTGGAAAAATAATTTTCTTTTTAAAATGGAAACTGGATTAAATCCATTAAATATAAACCTAAACGAATTTCAAAATTAGCATTCTATATTATTTTCTTATTACACAGACTACAATATTGATAAAAATTGAGATTTTGGAATATTCACTAGTCAACAAAAAACAAAAAAAGTAACAATGAAGAAGAATATTCTTGCTTTGCTTACGAGTAGGAGGAGATGAGAGATATAAGTCTAGCACCTTTCATAAAGTAGACCTTGATGTAACATTAAGCCACAAGATTCTTATTATATATATAAAAAAAAGTCACAAGATTTTTGGATAATTAAAAAAATGATATTTAACATAATAAATTATACAAATAACGTGTGTATTAGAGATAATAGAAAGAATGACATGCACACGTAATACAGAGCAAAAAGGCAGATAACATAGAATAAAACGGTCATTGTTGAACGAATCATTACATAAAAAATAATACTACAAGTCTGCCTGTAATTTGGGATTACTTGTTAAAAATGTCATCAATGGAAGAATCATGGCAGTGATTGTAGAACATTTTGACTGCTTTAAAACTGCTTCCACCAATAACTTCACGGTAAATATTTCAATCTCTCTTTTGTCTAAGATTGGTTCAAAAATATTCTCTTAATTAAGAATAGCCACAACCACATTCTAGTTGTGGTCCATGTTTAATTTATACAATCTTCCCCATCCTACCTAATAAAATTAAAGCAATGTAGTGTAAAACTTAGTTATAGTTCTCCGGTTGAATTCAATCATAACATTTTATTTATTTATATTTATATTTATTTTTAATACTGCGACAATTAAATTCAATCATATGATTCTTTTGAATAATTATATCTTGGTTTTAAACATTCATTATGTAAACTAAATTAAACATGAAAGATCATCATGCAAAATAATTCACCTGGGTATTGTCTTTCCTTCCATCAGGCTTGGCTCCAAATTGTAATACATTAAAAACTTTCTCACCAGGAGCAGGAACGTCATGCCGAGCTAAATTAGAACCACGGAATGTATCGGGAACTCCACGGACCACACCCTTGGCATAAGCCTCACAGTAGGCCAATGCAAAGCACAAGATGATAAGAATGGTAAGTGTACAAGCTTTTCCTGCAATGGCCATTGAAAGAACCCTTAAACTAGAGCACTGATTTTTCTTTTTCTTCTTTTTTTCTTTTTTTCTTTTTTACCTTTTTATTTGTTTTTTCAATTTAAAAGCCTCCGGTGGTGGAGGCTTAAGAACTAATAGGGGGAATAAAGCTCTCTTTCTGTGTCTTCTTTATTTAATATACCTTGTTTTCAGCTGAAAACCAATTCTTTCCAATAATGTCTATTCATGAGAGGTCTAAAGTTCATGAAGAATATTGGTTTGTTGTTACAGTTAATTTTCTTGGCTAAAGTTAGTGATGCTTTGTGTGCATGGCTTCCATTGATTTAGGCGATGTGTTTTAATATGGGTTCCTCCGGAGTAGGCTACTTTTCCTCCATCAACCTCTCTCTATATCAGCAACAAAGTTGATCACCCACCACAATTACGCCCACCGTTTTGTGAAACAAACTTCTTTCTGTTGCACTGTTATTAGTTAAAACGTAGCAGACAATAATATTTTATATAGCATATTAAAGACTATTTCAACATTTCAACAGAATTTCCCTTTAAATTAGTTTCAAGGGAAATTCCTCTGATCCACTTATTTATAAAATTACAATTTTTTTTTTTTTTTGAGAACAACTTATAAAATTAAAAAAGCCATTCACAATGTTTTTAAATTTCTAATCATAGGTTTTGTAATTTGATCGATTAAATGACATAATAGGTCATATCGTTACAAACAAACAATTATATTAACTTTTTCATTTTTTAGTCAGATGTACGGATTTTATTATTTTTATTTTTATTTAATTATATTGATTAGAAATGCTACTACGCTATTACCCAAATCCCATCTCCTCTTTTGGCTTTTAGACCCCAAACATTTTGTATTTGAAGATGTGCCATTTGAACCAAAAAGTTTGGTGGTGTCAAATGTAATTATTATGGATTAGCCAAATTAATTTTACGAGTCCACTCAATTAAAATTTCAAAATCTAATTAAATAATTTTTAAACATATATATTAGTTAAAAAATCTAGTCCACTTTAATGGTTTTTGAATTGGGTAGTCTGCTCTCTTGTGTGAGTTTGAATTAACCTTTTTGTTGAAAGTTGTCAGAAGTACAATTATGCTTAAAAGAAAAAAAAAAATTAAAGAGAAGAGATTAAAAAAAAAAATTATAAACAAAAGAAATTAATGTATAAAAATGGATCCAGACCCACACACTAAAAAAAAAAAAAAAAAATCTTCAATCCTGCAAACCGTGTGTGTGTGTATATATATATATATATATGTATATAGAAAGAGAGAAGAAACAAAGTAAACCCACTTTCATAGTTACAGGAGAGCTAGAAGAACAAGCTAAGCACTTATATATATATATATATATATGATTACATGAGAGCTAAAATTTACAAAGTAAGCTCCTTGCATAAACACACAGGAGGACACAGCTAGCTACCTACCTTCAACATAAGCGCTTCTATATATGTTACAAGCAAATCATATTTTCTAGCCTGCTACAGTACAGAAGAGTGTATATATCACTTCGATCTCTAATACAAGAGGAGTGCTTATAGTACTTATCCACAAAAAAGTATACAAGAAAGAGCTAGCTAGCTAGTATTTAAGCCCAGTACCAAAGCGATTTGCCTTTCCGTTAGAATAATCCGTAACAAGAACCCCACCATAGATCTCTGCAGCCTTTTTGCTACTGATGATCTCTACCTGTTTCTTCTGATGAACTTGCTTATCGGTTCTCCTGGGCCGGCCATAGTAGTCGTCTAAAAGAGCAAAGCCTTCCATTCCTGCCTTAACAAGATTTGCCTGAGGTGCCATATTGCTCAAAAGAACAACACAAACAGATATATAAACCAATTTGCTGTCTTGTTTTTCTTATACAAAGATTATAGGTGAGACCCCCTTATATAGAACTTCCTGCAAGCCACTCTAGTTTAGGGGTAATTCTTACATGCTTTAGGAGTAATGCCCCTTCTTTTCAAATGAGAGGTGGGCCCCATGGTGGAACCCACGCATGAAGCCTACCCCTCATGTGAGAGGAGGGAGCATTACTCTCGAAACACCTAAGTTTTTTCCCTAACTTAGTAGCTTTCCCCCTTGTGGCCCAACTAAAGAACCATTGAACAAAAATTGTAGAAAGAGAGCTTTTGGTGCCTGATTCTGTTGGTTAATATTCTATTCAAAGATGCAAAGTAGGGTAATAGATGAGCTTAGCCTTTTATAAATAGGAAAAAAATTATATATATCAGGACCAGGGGTCCAAAGCACAATATACTAGAAAGAGTGAAAGAGAAGGAGAAATGTTTTGCTCAATAAAAAAATTTAAGATATTCTCATTATGGAAACCCAAAGAAAATGAACATATTTATCCTAGTTATCTTTCCATCACTTTTATGGATTCGATTCTTTCTTAAGGAAATCAATAATTGTTTTAAAGATTTTTGGGAACACTTTATTCCTTTGAACCTATCGTGAGGAACTCATTAATTATGGATTTAACACAGTATATTACAAACTTCATTTAAAAGTCATGACAACCTTACTACAATACACCTTTGACATGATGGTCACTATATAAGTATAAATGCTTGTATGGTATAAAGTGCAAGAGTTGAGATTCAAGTCTCCAGGAGCAAGTTTCAAACATATATACACTTAAATTATACTATAGTAAAATTTCCATCTTGTATAAAAAAAAAAAAATTTTAAAAAAAATGTCATAGTAACCTTATTTTCTTTCCCTTGTGTGGTTAACTTTTTCTTTTTTCTTTTTAGGAAAAAAACTAATTATGAATATATTTTGAGTAAAAGGTTAGAATTATAGACCCCTCATAATATATTAAGATTGTAATTATATATATAAAAAAAATGCTTCAAACTAAGCATTAAGCAATCTTATTGAACGATAAATAATGATATTACTGTATATAGTTGTTTTAGTGAAATGGATAAATCATAAACAGGGGAGAAGATGTCTATACTCTGATACTCAGTTCCAATAATCGATACTTAGCGGGGGGAAAAATATTCCAATAATTGATGATTAAAAGCAGTTTTTATTTTTTATTTTTACAAGAATTGGGATATAGGAATTTGAATCCAAATATATTTAATAAATAGAGAGAGAGAGAGAGAGAGAGAGAGAGAGAGAGAGAGAGATTTTGGTGATTCAGATGTCACGTGTCAAGTAGTATTAAAAGTCTAAAAGCTTATATATGATCTTTTCAGCACAAAGCAAAATATTCTTTATTATCTATGTAATGGGAAAGGTTGGAGAGAGTATTTGAGGGGCCAGTACAAGATGTACATTAATCTACGGAAAAAGTTTAACAGATATATATCTTGACCTTTTAGCCCAAACAATTTAGATTGAAAACATAAATAGTTACCGGCTTATTTTATTATTTAGCTTATTTTTGTTATTATTTATGAGTTTTACTATACTATTTCAGCTAATTTTTACTTTTATCTACAATAATTTTAATAAAAAATTTCTAATTTCAGTAAAATAAATGGATTCCAACGGAAATGGTGGCAGCATATGCTTCGAGGACCCACAAAGATTTGAAATCATTCATTTATGCTAATTGGTATCAAGGGAGAGAAAAAGAAGTCTAATAATGGATAGGGTATTATTGCACATTAACTTGTCTATTCCTAGCTCAACTATGCAGATACTTGCTAGCTAGTTGCTACCCATCCTCACTTGTAGAAACACAAGTTACACACTCTTAGGTGCACGCACAATGAGATTACGAGAATGAGATGGCTGAACTCTCATGATTATGGACAATAACTAGTGGAAATCGTGACTTCAGATCATGTGTTCAATGCAAAAAAAGAGTTTGTGTGCAATAATGTGTGTAAAATAAACACCACTTAATAATTAATTATTACCGTGCAATAAGTATCTTTATGTTGGTAATGGTACAACTCTCACAATAGTTTTTTCTTCTAATTTCATCCCTTTCATTTTTTTTATTAAGGACAAGGTCACCAAGAAAATTCTTCTTCCAAGGGAGAATGAATTTGGACTTTACAAGCTCTCCTCCACCACTCCTACCTTCCCACCTCTCACAATAGTTTTTTCTTCGAATTTCACCCTTTCATTTTTTTATTAAGGACAAGGACACCAAGAAAATTCTTCTTCGATCCAGGGGAGAATGAATTTGGACTTTACAAGCTCTCCTTTACCACTTCTAGCTCCCACCTCTCACAATAGTTTTTTCTTCAAATTTCACCCCTTTCATTTTTTTAATGAGGACAAGGTCACCTAGAATATTCTTCTTCCAGGGGAGAATGAATTTGGACTTCACAAGCTCTCCTCCACCATTCCTACCTCCCACCTCTCGTAGTGCTCATGTGTCTGAATGTGTTAACTCAATTGGTTTTCATTAGTGGCGGCGGATCAAGGATTTTAGTCTAAGGAGGGCAAGATTAAAATTTAATATTAAAACTGAAATTAATTAAAAAAATATTAATTTAATATTATTAAAAAATTTAAAAATTGTGAACAAATGTGTACATGTTTCATATCATTAAAATAAATAAACAAAAACAACCAATTCAAAGTTACTAACAATTAAAGTAAGAAATTATTCAAATATACAAAATTTAGACATCTGATTTGATTCGTTAAACTAATTTGGGAAATCAAATTAATCTAAAAATGTTAAGAGTATACCTGTATATATTCCTCGAAGTATTAAAAATTTGAGGTTATAATAAAAACACGTTGTTTAAAACATTGAAAAAGTCAAAATATAGAATAGAAATTAAAAAGAAATAGTGGATGCTTTAGGTTTTTAGTACTGTACAAGAACATTGTCCTTTTTTTTTTTCTTTTTTTTTTTTAAGAAAAAAATTATTTTGTATTAATTATGGGATCCAATAATGAATTTTCATGAGGAAAAAAAAAAAGGGAAAAAAAATGCTAAAGTTACATCAAATTTTATTATAGAAAGTTAACAAATTGATGTGGTAAGAACATGATTAATACTTAGTAGTGCCACTATATGAATTGATTTTTTGTGATGGTGATACATCAGGCCAATATAGGCAAACTACTTAAGAATAGAAGTAAAGGATTTTTGGGGATGAGTAGCTAGGGGGGATAGTTGCCCCCTCTCATCCCCCCTTGGCTCTGCCCTTGGTTGGCATCACTGTCTTAGTAACTCCTGCAAATGTGTGTTTGAGTTTATAATCAGTGTTTAAAACATTAAAAAAAAAAAGTCAAAATATAGAATAGAACTTAAAAATAAATAGTGGATGTTTTAGCTTTTTAATATCGTACAAGAACATTGTCTTTTTTTTTTTTTTAAAGAAAAAAAAATTATTTTGTGTTAATTATGGGATCCAATAATGAAACAATGAATTTTCATGAGAAAAAAAAATTGGGGAAAAAAAATGCTAAACTTACTACAAATTTTACTATAGAAAGCTAACAAATTGATGTGGTAAGAAATGATTAGTACTTAGGTTGCATTGGGCATTGGCTTAAAAAATCAGTTTTTTTTACTATTCAGTTTATTTTTGCTACTATTCATGGATCCCATTTCACTTTTTGCTACTATTCAAGGATCTTACTGTATTATTTCAACTACCTTTTAGCTTTATTTACAGTACCTTTAGCAAAAAATTTTCAGTTTCAGCTAAATAAGCTTTTTTCAAATAGACTGGTAGTGCCAATAGTTAAAGTAATAAATAATTATATGAATTGATTTTTTGTGATGGTGATACATCAAGTTAATATAGGTAGACCATTTAAGAACATAAGTAAAGGATTTTTGGGGTCGAGTAGCTAGGGGGGATAGTTGCCCCCTCTCGCCCCCCATTAGCTCTGCCCCTGGTTGGCATCACCGTCTTAGTAACTCCTATAGATGTGTGTTGTGTCAAATCATCACTTCTAATAAGCTTTGTCTCTTTTTATAACTTATAATCCGTTTAGTTGGAAGGATTTTAGGGATAATTAAAAAAAAAAAAAAAAGAGAGAGAGAAAATTGAGAGGGAAAGAAATTTATTAGGGTGTTTGGTTAGGTGGATTTGTGAGAGTAAAACTGGTGGAATTTAGATGTTTTCTCTCCGGACCTACCAAAATGTTTTTTTCTCAAATTTAGGAGAAAATTGATTCAAAAATTTTGGACAAAAAACTCCTTGTAAGCACCTTACGCTGTCTTTTTTGTTTTCTTCTTTTGCTTTTTTTTTTTTTTTTTTTTTTTTTCTTTCTTTCTTTGGTTTTCACATTTAGGTTTTTGTCTTTTTTTTGGTCTATTTGTTTCGAATTTTTTGCTACTATTGTTTTTTTTTTTTAATTAACAGATGGCTTTCACCTCACCTTTATATATATATATAATGGAAATTTTTTTATTTAATGATTACAAAAAAAATTATTTATTATATTGTGTAGTACGGACATAGGAGTAAATTTATATCAATTTCATTTTCTATCCTCTTATTTTTCTTCTCAACTAAACCAAAAAGTTTTCTATTTTTTCACTTTTTCATCCTCCCAACCAAATACGTATGAGAGAAAACTAAATCTCTTCCATCCTCCCACTTTTCTGCTCCTCCAACCAAATGGACTTTTGGAATTACATTTTATTGATGTTTGGGGACCTTCCCCATGGCTAGCTTCTAGATGGTTATCACTACTTTGTACTATTCTTTGATTATTATTTATACTACTAATAATATGATTCTCTATTTGGGTTTCATCTTTTAGGTACTAAAATATTCTCAAATTATATGTTTAGAAAGTTTAAATAATATGGCTAGATATGTAAAATTACTAATTTAAACACTCCTAAATTTTAGATAAATTTTTTTTAAAAGTAGTTTTTTCCACAATATCTCTCTCTCACATTAGTTTTTTTTTTTTTTTTTTTAGCTAACTTATTTTAATTCAATTATAAGCCCTTATCCACATCCCTTAAAATTAGGCACTTTTTGTTGGAAAAACACAATTTTGCATTTCATACAAAAACACGTAGTGGAAATAAACAGATCTACTTCATTCATGTGAGATAATATGGAAATCTATATTTTAGAAACAACAAACAAGAAGGCATACCTTGATGCAGTAAAACTCAAAACCAAATGAATATTGAACTTGTGAAGATTTTCAATCTTCAATTCAATCTTCATTCCAATTCCACATATGCGCAAAATGTATGGTCTCTCAATAGTTCTATACGTACTTGTTCAGGAAAATAAGAGAGTGACTTGAAAAAACTGTATTTTTCTCTTTTAATCATACATATATATCTTTCTGCACTTAGCAGTTATTTTATTTAATAACTCTTATGAAATAAACAATTGATTATTTAATTGAGTTAACCTTTTGGCCAGCCCAATTGAGTTTTAGTGTGTGGCTTGGAATGGGACCAAAAGGGATAAATAAAGCTCTAGTTCCAATGAGTTTCGGGCTTATTTGTCAACTCTTGACAAACCCGAAGTTAGCATTAATTATATTTAACACTACTATATAAATATAATTACACTCTAGGTTTTATTAATAAATTATATCTTAAGACTTTATTATCTAACCATTTAACCCCTTCATGAAAATATTGTAATAATACAAAGTCATAATATATAACTGTCACTTTGAAGATTATTACCTCTTGATTTTTGAGTACCTAATTTAATCTTTTAAGTTATTCATATATATATTTACGAATCCAATTTCATAAAATAAAACTTTAGTAACTCTTTACTAAAGTGGTTAGGCCTAACACTCTGAATAACCAAATTCTTTAAACTTACATCAAGTGAATATTTTATATTTCTATAAAGAGATTATGAATTCTATTTTGAGAATATGTGTTCATTCGACATTACGTGTGGTGCCTAATATATTGAGGTTTTGATCGTTAGATTATATCTCACTCTTAATATATCAAAGAAACCTACATTTTATGATCAGTTTCACTATTCTCTTAAGATTGAGAGTTTATGCAAAAAAAAATCGTGAGATTTATTATTCATTTGACAGTCGTTAATAGAATAATAATTTCGCAGTAGTCTAGTTTAATATGTCTTTTACACTTAAAACATATTAAAATATCAACAAGAAGTCTCCACTTCAATGATTAAGACAAATCATTTTAGTTGACATGTTATAGTCTTCGCAAATGAAATGTCCAATTTTATCATCGACTACGAACTAAGATTCTGAGTTTACAAAAAACTTGTCATTTACATCTTCTATGACTAAATCACATACTATGCATCTTAAGGACCGTACGATAATGTCCATATATTCATGTTACCATTATTTTAGATAATAAAACAACTTTATTACTAATAACATAATGTTATACATAATATCATACACAACATTATACAATAGGATTTTAGGGCATTAATCCTAACACTTCTATCTCTCCTTATTCCTTCTAATTGGCATGTAGTAACTAAAATCAAACATAAATAAATATCTTTCTTCCTCAGTTTAATCTAAAAAAAAATCTTTCTTTTTCTCTCAGAGAAAGGGGTAGTCATTTCTTGCAAGGTATTTCTTTTAGTGCTTTAAAAAAAAAAAAAAATCATTTTTTGCTTATATGATTTTGACTGTTGTATATGATTTTTAGTTGCTTCTTTTTCTTTTATTTTTCTGAAATTTTTTGACACTAAACTCTAAAAAAGAAGCCTCATCACATGCGCGAAGCGCTTGCGACGAGAGTAGTTCTAAATATATGTGATTGTTCCTATTTCCTTAAAATCTAATGTGTTTATCATTTTTCTTCAATATAAAATCTGTTCAAACTGATTGGAGTGATGGATACCGCAAATTAATTTTTTTTTAATCCAATGTGGCATCATTCATCGTCTCTCTTGTCCACGTGGACAAATGGATTGGATAAATTTGTCACTCACACTAATGGTCGAATGTTGTATGTATTGTATTTATGTAGTACATGATAACGTGTAGATAAATCTTAAGAATTCAAAAGTATAAAGATTTTTTTTTTTTTTTTGAGAAGAAAAGTATAAAGAATTGAATGCAAAGAGATAAGATCATATCAATATTTATGAACAATCTACTTAGGGCTTGTTTGTTTTCCCATTTTAAATTCACATTTTTATATTTTAAACAATATTACATTCATTTCCACTAGGGATGGCAATTTAGATCCAACCCGCAGATACCCGGCCCGGCCCGGCCCTAATGGGTCGGATTTTACTCGATCCGATAAAGAATAGGGTCGGGTATGGTTTTAAAAAAAAAAAAAAAAACCTGAAGCGGGTTCGGGTCGGGTTCGGGTTTTATTAATAAAACCCAAACCCGACCTGGATATGACCCGGTTACTATAAAATTACTAAAATGCCCTGATATATATATATATATATAGTTGTAACTTGTAAACCTTAACTCCCTAATTCACTAACCCAGACCCAGCCGCCTCTCCTTAGCCCTCAATCTCTCTCTCTCTCTGTCACTCATGCCCTCAATCTCCCTCTCTGTCACTCACGCACGCCCTCAAACTCGATCACTCTTTTGTCACTCACGCAGCCACGCACGGCACAAGCACGCAGCACTCAGCCACGTACGACACAAGCACGCAGCACTCAGCCACGCACGAGCACACAGCCACGCACAAGAGCACGCAGCCACGCCTCGGCCTCACAGTCACTCCTCGGCCTCACTCTGAGCCACGCCTCTAAAACCCAAGGCTGAAGACCTTCATCTCTCTCTCTGATCTCGAACTTAGGGCCTTTCCATTTGTTTTTTTATCTTCTTCTTTATATTTTATTTTTTGTTTGATCCGAAATCTCCTCCGCTGGATTGGTTATTTCTGGGTTTGAGGATTGAAAAATGGGATTTTTTTTTAAAAAAAATTTTTATTTGGGTGTGGCTGTGGAGATTTGAAAAGAAGGGATTTTTGAGATTTGCTTGTTTGGCCGTGGGTTTGATGTTGAGTTTGGAGCTTGTTTCAAAAAAGCTTTCTTTCTGGTTGGGCTTAACGAGGCCCGTGGGGCCCGGTGGGGCGGGTCGGGCTCCGGAAAAAAAAATCCATTTACTAAACGGGCCGGGTCCGGGCCGCAGGTCTTGGCCCGCGGGTCGGGTCCGGGTATGCAAAAACCCGGTCCGAACCCGACCCGTTGCTATTCCTAATTTCTACACACTTTTTCACCTATACACATTTTAAAAAATACAAAAATCTCATCTCAAACTACTTTACCAAACACCCCCTTAAATTCCCATTGTGTACGGATTACTTTGAGTACAATTACTTCTACAGTCTCACAAATCACATCGGGAGGAGAAGAGAGAAAGAGAGATATAAACTACTTGGCCAACAACAACAACAAAAGAATATTTACCTAGCATCTAATTAAGATCTAAAAACTAATAGGTTTTACTGATTTTAAATGTCACATTCTTTAATAATCCTTGCTCCTGTTATACAATCCTGCAAGTCTCACACACACATGTATATATATAGAGAGAGGGACTATGATAATTAATGGAGGAGATTCACCTATAAATATATAGGAGGGCTAGAAGAAATGAAGTAAACCCAACTTGCATAATTACAAATTAAAGAGCTAGAAGAACAAACTGGCACTCCTATATATTTATATGCAATTAGAGCTAAAAGTTACAAAGTAAGCCCTTGCATAAACACAGGAAAGTAAGCTAACTACAGCAATAGTGCTTCTATATTACAAGCAAAGCATGTTTTCTAGTTTTGTTTCAGAAGATCATAGTAACTCTGTAATACAAGAGGAGTACTTGCAAAGTTTACACGAAGTGTACGAGAAAGAGCTAGTATTTAGTCCAGTACTGGACTGGTTTTTTTCCGTTCGGGTTAGGGTAATCCGTTATCAATACCCCACCATACTTCTCTGCTGCCTTTTTGCTGGTGATCTCTGCCTGTTTCTTTGGAACTTTCTTATCGGTCCTCCAAGTCCAGCCATAGTAGTCGTCTATCAAAGCAAAGCCATCTTTTGCAATGTCAACAAGGTTCTCCTGAGGTGCCATATTGCTCAAAAGAACAGCACAAACTGCTATACAAATCAATTAGCTGTCTTGTTTTCTCTGTACAAAGATTACAGATGAAACCCCACCTTATATAGAACTTTCTGTTGCTACTCTAGCTTCCCACGTTATGGCCCAAGTAAAGAAAGTTGAACAAAAATTGAAGAAAAAGAGCTTTTGGTGCATGATTCTTTTGGTCCATGATTCTCTTCAAAGGTGCAAAGTAGGGCTATAGATGAGCTTATAGCCTTTTATGAATAGGAAAAAAAAATTAGGACCATGGATCCAAGCACAATATACTAGAAAGAGTGAAAGAGAAGGAGAAATGTTTTGCTCAATAAAAAATTTAAGATATTTTCCTTCTGAAGACCCAAAGAAGATGAATATATTTATCTTGATTTTCGTTCAGTCATTCGTAAATGGATTTGATTCTTTTTTATGGAAATCAGTAATTATCTTAGAGATTTTTGGGGTAACACTTTATTCCTTGGAACATATCGTGAGGTAGTAATTAACAAGATGGATTCCTCTTAATATATTAAGATTAAGATTGAGTTTATAAAATAAAAAAAAGCTTAAGCACTGATCTTATTGAATAATCAATAATGACATTATATAATTATTATAGTTGTCTTAGAGAATGTACAAATCATAATCATGGGAGAATATGTCGAGACACGGTTCTAATAACAATTAATCAATTAATTGATGACAAAAAGCAGCTTTAATTATTTTTCATTTTTTAAAATTTTTTACAACAAATAGGAAATAGAACTTTGAATCCAAATATATTTAATTAATAGCAATAAAATAAAAAGAGATCCAGAGGGAGAGATCTTGGTGATTCCCAAAACAGATGTCAAGTATCAAGTAGTAGTGTAGTACTAATAGTTTTTTTTTTTTTTAAGAAACAAGAGTAGTATTAATAGCTTAATTAGAATATAAGTCCCTTGTCCTACTTTTTGTGTTATATTAATTAATACTCCATCAATTACAACTTGTCATATATTTTTTTTAAATATTTTTCTTATAAAAAATTCCAAGTTTAAAAATGAAACAAAAATTAAACACATAGCATACCATGATTGGTGAAACATATGCTTATGATTTTTTTATTACAAAGAAAAATTTTCTTTACCATCTATGGAATGTGAAAAGGGTTGTGAATTGTGAGAGTATTTGAGGGTGGCAGTGTGTGTCCAAATAATTTAGATTTAGAACATAGTTTCATACTTTCGAATAATATGGATAAATTTTGTGAACAAGAATAAGTTACATCTTAATTCCCGATTGGAAAATGATACGGTGGATGGAATGGTCGGCATCATGTGCTTCGAGGTCACAAAAAGAATGGAAATCAACCGTATATGCTAACTGGCATCAAGGGAGGGAAAAATAAGTGTAATAATGGATAAGAGTATTATTGCACGTTAACTTGTCTATTCCAAGCTGAACCATGCACATAATTGCTAGTTGCAGAGAGACACATGCACGTCCACACACAATGAGATTAAGAGGGTGGGGGATGGCTGAACTCTAAACTTTGGCAGAAGAGAAGGGAAGGAATTCTATCAAGTTTTTTTCACAAATCGTTTCTTTCCACTAGTTTTTATGGTGAAGAAAATGGAAAAAGGGGGAAGAAAGGTTACCTGTTAATTAATTACTAGTTGAAATAGACGATATAGCCAATATAAAAATAAATTTAAATATAAAAAGTCAAATTGAAAATTTTGAAATATAAAGAATCAAAAGAAAATAAATCTAAATTTTAAAGACAAAAAATGTACGTACTCAAGTCTAATTGCTAAATGGTGAATCTTGCTTAGCAGAATTGTGCCTATAGCTTCCCATGGATGAGGTAAGGTTTTCTAGATGGCAGATAAGATGCCTATTGCATGTTACTCTAAAGGAAAACAAAGTAAAGAATATTTATTTGCATTTTTACCCAAATAATTTAGATTGAGAACATATATAGGTAGCCTTTTTAATGAATGACACACATGAAGGTTGGGAAAACGAATGAATTCTATCCTAATTCCAAATTGGAAAATGATACCAAAGGATGCATAAAGATAAAGGCAACACCACCACGGTGCATTGCTTCTAAGTCCCACTGTGCCACTGAAATCAATCATGTCTGGTTGCAAGGGAGAGAAACAGTGTCTTAAAGCCCCTTTTTTTTTCTTTGCATGATGCAGCATCAAATCGTGGGAGAAGAATAGTGTAATATCAAGCCAATGTGGATTTGGTCGGTCTGTACATATATGGCCACAACCTGCATGCTCAAACGAGGTAGATATTTTTACTATATATAGTATTTGTTTGGATCCACGGCTGTGTTTGCACGTTTTGTGTTTTCTCCTTTTTTTTTTTTTAGCACTTATAAATAGTAATTGATACTGTTCATGTATGTGATTACACTGTGCGAGAGACAAAGTTACTGTTCACACACTGTTCATGGGACCCACAATTATTTTATTTAGAAAAAAAATATTAAAAATGGATCCCACGGCACTATTCACACATTTAAAAATTATTTTGCTACAGTGTTTTCAGTTTTTTGTTTTCAGTTTACATATATACATATTCACTAACAAAAAAAAGGAATTTTATGCATCATATATATGAGGCCAAGTTTTCCTTTTCAATACAAGTTCGATAATAGGCTTGAGGAAAGGTTGTTTATTCTCTCTCTCTCTCTCTCTCTCTCTCTCTCTCTCTCTTTTTGTTGGCATCTTCCTTCTTATAATTTTTGAGTCTTATATAACTAAGGGATGAACACATTATGAGCTGAAAGATGCATATATCTTATATTATACACATAAGATAATATTGCTTATTAATTTATTACTCATGGCGCCCAATAAGATAAACTTTAAGAGTTGGATGAGAGTCATTAGACTATAGGTTGGCTGTATGGCACAAGATTAGAATAAATTAGATTTTCCACAATGCCCTTTCCTTTTACTAGTCCTTTTCCGAGAAAGTGGCACGAACGGATTCCATAGTTGATCATTTGCAAAGCCAGGACCTTCTTTCTTTTATTTTTTCTCCTTATTTGTGGTAATAAAGTGGCGAAACTGCAGGTTGGTTCCTAATCTAATAATAGATATATAGGCTTTTTACCATATATATATATATATATATTTACCCTATCAACTACATATTAATTAGTAGATATCTTGATGAGTTAAGTATACGTGGTTCTTAAGTACTTTTGCTAACCCTTTAATAATAATAATAATAATAATAATAATAATAATGAAAGCTCACTAGTATAAATACCAGATCTAGTTTAGACCCCAGTTTTTAAATTATGGCTATATTGCTTTTAATCTACTCTAAATAATGCAGAACAAGAGTAATAAATGCACAATCAACCGGGACTATTAACTAGTACATGGATAAACATCATTAACAATTAAGTAAAAAGCATAAGTAGTAAGAGAAGAGAGAAGCAACCGCAAGATAGCACCGAAATGTGTTATTAAAGAGGAAAACTGAAGAAGCTGGTGGAAAAACCTCTATGCGGTTCTACAAGTCGAATCTATCCATTAGCAAATAAGTTAGAGTATATGAATACAAATAGACCCTCAAAGACTAAACTACCCATTAAACTTGAGCCCTCCAAGCCCCAGTTACCGATGAATGGAATTAGAGAGAGAAGAGAGTGAAGAAAACTGAGAGAAATGTGTAGATGATTGTTGGTTTGCAATCTTTGCCTCTCCAATGGATTTTGAGGGTTTTCTCTTTGAAACTCTTTTTACAATTTTGTGGGTAATGTGAGTTCTTATAGTGTGGGTAAAGATATGAGGGAAACATATAGAATTCCAACTGTTAATGCATCTCGCAAGTTGGCCAATTGCGAGCTACTCACGAAATGTCTTTGACACTTGAGTCGTTTGAACTTCCAACGAGTGCTCCTCATGTGGCCTTTCGAACTTGCAGCAGTCACGAGCCAGTTGTGAGTCAATCGCGAAATCCCCTGTCTTCACAATTCTTTACCAAATTAAACATTATACCGATTACATTTAATCCCTCAAAAATACAGGTAAATGATTGAATGAATTACAATCAAATTTGACACAGAATTAATGCCAACAACCAAGAATTGAAAATCACAACTTTACAAATAAAACGTACTAATTCATTTGTATTTTTTTAGAGTAGATATTAAAATTATTGATTACCCAGAATTTTTTATTTTAAAAAAAAGTAATAGTAGTTGTTTAATAGCTGAAATTTTTTCCAGTTTCCACTTTCCAATAGCTCATTTCGTATACCCTGGGTAAAAAGGTAACCAGACTTTGATGAATCTACCAATATAATAACAAAGCCGTGATTCAAACCCTACTTCCTCCTCCTTTACTTATCTACTAGTATAACAACAAAGCCATGTAAGATAAATTTAGAGTTGCGGAATAAAATAAACATACCTCCAGTTATAGTTGTTTAAGTCTTTGAAAAAAAGAAGACTCACTATATGATGATAGTGTATATATAAATGTCTTCTAGTCTATGGCCTTTGCCTGACACATATCCTTTTGATGGAAACAAGCTATATATATATATATATAGGCTAAACTAGGGACCCTTTTAAATTAAGATTTGTTCCATAACCTCCTTCTATCAATGAGTTTAAAACTTGTAACTTCAAGGTGTTTATTAACCAAATGAATTATACCAACTGAGAGTTACTTAAAAATTGTTACTCACCATAACATCTTTCACAAATAAAATCCTTAAGATATGAGTTTTCAATTATCATTTAAATGTGGGCCACATAAATTTTTTTTAAAATTACATTCTCCCACTTGGCCCGCTTGACATTTAAATTACTTGATAAATGATATTAACTTTAACATGACCATGATATTACTCATGTCAACTAGTTATGAAATACTCCCACTCAAATAAAGAATTCAATACATGAATCATGGTGGTAGTACCTTTAATTATAATGAGTACTTTCTTCCATGTATTATAATGTAGGGTAATCCTTACGTGAGTACTTTATGAGCCATTAATTCTTTATGAATGGACTACCTATTAGCCATTCGGGTCTTCTTTTATACATCCCTGTGGATATATCATCCTTATATATCTCCACAGATATATCTAACTTGATACATATACTTTATGTGCACAAAATAAAATTCACATATTTTCTTCTCCAAAACTAACAAAATATGCGTTTAAAACATATAATAACTAGAGAGAAATTAAACACCAAATGAGCTAACAAGTTCCATATATCCAAAAGACTTTTATACTGCTTTGTCGACAAACCTTTAGTTATAAAATTAAATTACATTAGCTCAATAGTTTTAACTCAATAGACACTTTCCGTTTCTTAAAATTCTCTATTGGACTGAGTTACTTTATGTTGATATGTTTATTTTGGCTTTCACATTCATTGTCCTTAGAGAAGAAAATTATAGCTGAGTTATCTTTGAAAAAATCTTTAAAGTTCTCATCATAAAATTGACAACCTTAAGACCTATCCATAATGCTTGTCTTATAGCTTCATAGCATATAGGATATCTTACATGACAAAATCAAATCACTACTTCTAAGTAGTATGTCATTCATATTTAGGCGTAAAAACAATACATTTACTCCCACTGATCTTAAGGTGTATACATTGATTAACAATGTACCCAGTAAAACCAAATGGCACAACAAAGTTGGTGAACCCTTATATATCATTAGTGGGATGCCTATATGCCTAACTTTTGCAATATAAAACTTTTATTGGGAGTCAAACCTTAATGGATCTTGTAAACTAATATAAATAGCTTTCACAAAACCTTTACCTTAAAGGAATAAATTCCTAAGTTTTTACTCTTGAGCAATTAGATCACTCCCACCCTCATACTTAATTTCTCATTTTAACATATTTTATTCAATGAGATGGGTGATTTATCCACATGACTACCAAAACAGAGATCCACAAACCCAAAGAAAATAAACTTTAATGCTATGAAACTTAAACTTTAGTTCTAAATTAACCAATGTCAATTTAGTAGTAAATTCGACCTTCCTATGGGCAGAGGCGCATTATGCATGAATTTACTATAAAACTTTATTCATAAAACTAGTAAATATAATCACTAAGAATCAAATTTTTCATACCTATGGGCCTAGGAAAAATCTCATCTTAATGCTACATTCACCATTTTATTCCAATTAAATCATAAAAATAATAACCTCCCTATGGGGTCAAGTCATTATCTTCATAAATTAATTGCCACTTAGATACCTTTATTCCTAATGAAGTCTCATAAAAAATTATTGATGTGATTATCATCATGGCTTAGGATGCTATGGCTACTTCCATGTCATTTTGATATTAACTACTTCATATGGCATCATAAAGATCAACCAATCCTAATATTGATCATGTCAATTAAAACAAACTATAATATGATATTTAAAGACAAGATAAGTGTAAGAAACTGTAAATACACTAAAAGAATCATATATTTTAATGATGTGATGATCAAATTTTCATATATAGTCACAAACTTTATAAAATCATTGCACACAATACGCAAGTCAGAAAGGATAAATTCTACTAACCCAAACCATGTTTCATTTATCATGACAGATGTCCACTTTCATGAGAAGCTTAAAATTGAAAAACCAATGATGATCTTCATAGAAACATTCGGCCAATGCTAAATGCAAAAGGAATAATTTTCCATAGATAATCGCCTATATCCGAAAACTATCCCATATTAAAGTCATCCAACCCAAATGATGGTATATGCTATTTCAGTGATAAGATTCAACACTATATGCTATGACCCATACATGAGATACATGGCATAAAACTTAACATTATTCCATGCCACTTAAAATTGAGTTTGCTAACATTGATTAAAATGCCAGATTTTGATGGCATAGTTAATTTAGCTGAAAGGTCCCAGCACAAAAGAATATGCAATGCAAATACTTTATATCCTTAAATCTATATGTGCATTGGAAATTTAGCCAAATCATAAAAAAACCTATAAATGAAAAATTACTAAACAACATAGCATGAAGGGGGCTCTGATACCAAATGTAAGATAAATTTAGAGTTGTGGAATAAAATAAACATACCTCTAGTCATAGTTGTTTAAGTCTTTGAAGATAACAAGACTCATTATATGATGATAGTGTATATAAAATGGTCTTCTAGTCTATGGTATTTACCTCACATATATCTTTTTGATGGAGACAGGCTCTATATATATAGGCTAGACTAGGGACCATGTTAAATTAAGATTTATTCCGTAACCTCCTTCTATCAAGGAGTTTAAAACTTGTAACTTCAGGGTGTTTATTAACCAATTGAGAGTTACTTAAAAATTGTTATTCACCATAATGTCTTTCACAAATAAAATTATTAAGACATGAGTTTCATTTATCATTGAAATGTGGGCCACATAAAGTTTTCTTAAAATCTTCCAAGCCTTAGTTAAAAAAAAAAAAAAAAAATTGTGTTTGTTGTACCTTGTTCTTCAAGACCTGGAATGGGTTGAAGATCGAGGGTCAATATTGTAAAATTATCGCAACCATTAAATCATAACTCAACATCTAACGGCTAAAGACTGGCAAATGGGCTAAAAAAATTATCTTGCAAGTAATCCCGGAAACTCAATTTGCTTTTGTTCCGGGAAGATTGATAGTTGATAACATATTGGTGGCCTTTGAAATGCTACATGCCATGAAGAATAGAAAGGGTAATAAGTATAGGTGTACGGGTTTGAAATTTTATTCGAGTAAGATGTATGACAGCTAGGGTTGAATGGCGATTTCTAGAGGAAGTTACGAAGAATATCGGTTTTTTTAACAAGTGGATTCAACTGGTTAAACGCTGCCTTTCATCGGCTAACATACCCAAGTCAAGTCAATGATCTTCAAGTCCAAACTATGATAATAGTGGAGAGACATATTACTAGAGAATATAGCTTGACAATACAAAGTACACATAACTTCAAGTCCATAAGTTACAGGACTGAGATCTGATCTAAGCTGTGATACTTCATTACAACACAAGGGAAATTCTTTTATTTTTCCCCCGTATGAAGTACTACTAGCTAGAAAGCAAAAAGAAAATATTGAGAACAGCCTACTGCCTAGCATATATTGGTCTACCTCGTTAGTCTTTACTAAATGGTAAATATAGCTTTCCT
The DNA here is from genome assembly GCF_002906115.3 of Quercus suber. NCBI lineage: Eukaryota > Viridiplantae > Streptophyta > Magnoliopsida > Fagales > Fagaceae > Quercus > Quercus suber. Next base: position 378,593 of record NW_027069526.1, on the reverse strand, counting down.
CTTCATCAGAGGAACTTGACTTCGCTGTATATCCCTCGGAAATTAGTATGGCCTGCAATGTTGCTACTTTGCACTTTGCTATTGTTAATAGGCTCTTTCATCTGAGCAACCTGGCTACCATATTGATACCGTGGAGGAGGATAATAAAGCCTTCCAGACCTCCTAGGCCGATCGAAGTACTTGTCTATTATAGCAAACCCTTCATTCCCAATCTTGTTGAGCTCTGCCTGAGACTGAGATGCCATGTTCAACTTAATTAACAGCAAACAACACAACAAACCTACAAATCAAGTAAATTTCTCTTGCTTTATTTCTTGGTACGTATTAAGGTTACTGGCTAAGCTGCATTATATAGTAATCACAGAATGCTCTCTAGCTTCCCCTTTAAGGAGCCCACAAATTAATGTTATTAAAAAATTAGCACTTTAGACCGAAAGGGACAGAAATTTCGCAGGTGATTCTTTGTAAAAAAATTTTAGGGTATGATCATTGATTCTTTTCAGGGCCTAGGCAGGTGGCCTAGTGTTCTTTTGTGGTTGGTCGGGTCCTTAAGTCATAACGACCCAAGTTAGTATCTAGAACAACCAAAGAAAGACAAAATATATATGAAAATGTGTTCCCTAGAAGCATTATTCATTAGATTCTCTCCATGGAACAATCTAATTAGTATTATTTGCATGCAATGAATATTTAGATCTCTTAGAAAATACAGTCTCGCAAATGAATTTTTCAACGCCTGGCATACGTGTATATATAATATCCGACAATACTACAAATCAAGTAACTTTCTCTTGCTTTATTCTTGGTACGTATTAATTAAAGGTTACAGGCTAAGCTGCATTATATAGTAATCACAGAATGCTCTCTATAGCTTCCCCTCTAAAGAGCCCACAAATTAATGTTATTAAAAAATGTAACACTTTAGACCGAAAGGGACAGAAAATTTTGCAGGTGATTCTTTGTAGAATTTTTTTTTAGGGTATGATCATTGATTCTTTTCAAGGCCTAGGCAAGTGGCCTAGTGTTCTTTAGTGGTTGGTACTTGGTCGGGTCCTTAAGTCACAACGACCAAAGTAAGTATCTAGAACAACCAAAGAAATACAAAAATATATATATGTAAATGTGTTCCCTAGAAGTATGATTCATTAGATTCTCTCCATGGAACAATCTAATTAGTATTATTTGCATGCAATGAATATTTAGATCTCTTAGAAAATACAATCTCGCAAATGAAATTTTTAACGCTTGGCAGGGACGGAATCAGGATTTAAACTCAGGAGGGCCAAAGTATGAACCAAAAAAAATTTCTAGTGACATGGTTTATTAAAAAAAAAAAAATCATGGTAGACAAAACAATTGCACTTTATTACCATAAATATTTAAGTCAATAAGGAAATAATATGAACAAAAAAAGTTGAAATTTACAATATGATATTCTAACCTTTTCGAAGAAGAATAAAAAAAGAAGAGGACTTTGGATCTCCAAATTTTGGATAATTGGAATTAATATGTTGATTTTATCACGTTGACCAACTCACCAATATGATAAACCCATGCTTTTGGATGCAACTAAAAATCACACTGATGAAGTTTTCAAAACTTTGTTTGAGGATTTTAAAAAATTGGGATATTAATATTAAGAGTTGGCAATGCTACATCATCAATATTAACTTCTAAAAAATTTTTGCATTTTATCTTTTGAAAAAAATTTAAATATTGTAATTGACTTTCCCATAATTTATAAATCAATTAAAAAGTTATATAAATTATTGTCACCCCCGTAAGGGAATTTTTTTTTTCTATGAGATTTTTTTGGTTATGAGTTATTGAATTATGATATTGGTGATTTGTGGATTTTTTGTTGTGTTGTATTTGAACTATGGAGGGATCATGGGTCCAAAGAAAGAGTTAAGTGATTAGTTTCTTTTGGGCTATTTGGACCAATCCAAAATTTGAGGGGAGCCAACTATAAACTCTAAAATATGGGCATGTAAATAAAATAGCTAATTTGAAAGGGGGGGGGGGGCAATGGCCCCTCCCTGCCCCTTAATGGGTTCGTTCCTGACGCTTGGCATACGTGTATAATATCCGATAATATTACTTAGCTCATCATGCTTTTGACATTGAACTTACTTATGAAGCTAAAATATTCACTTCTTTTTCTGGGATAGGCAAAGATTTGGTAGGTATTGAGGTGGCAGGGAAAATGTACAGAAATGATATCAAGGAATGGATGAAAAATGATCTCAATTGAATTAATTAGAAAGAGTGAGTACAAAAGTTTTATATATAGTGACTGAACCCAGCTAACCACCTAACTGCAAAAACATAAGAGAAAAACTAACTACACACGTGTCCCTACAGTAATAACTAACTTTCTCATGTGCTATTACTTAAAGAAATTAATTCATCTACTAAACTACAAGTCGCATGTACAAAAAAATTCACTACAAGCTATTGTCGTTTTTGTGCTTTGTTTTGTTCTAACCACAGAGCTTGCTACTCTTGTTGCTTACTGCTATGCTCATTGTTGTCTTCACTTTGATACTCCCCCTCAAGAGCAGTTGGTGTGTGTATGTTTATCATTCCCATCTTGAAAGTAAGGTTAGAAAACTGTTTGGAACTTAATGCTTTAGTAAGTACATCAGCTAATTGGCAATGAGTCCTAACATGATTTAGCCTGATAACCTTTTCCAAAACTTTATCCTTGACCACGTGACAATCAATTTCAATATGTTTTGTCCTCTTATGGAAGATTGGATTGGAGCCAATGTGTAATGCTGCTTGACTGCCACAAAATAGCAAAGCTTCTCTATCATGTTCTACTCCAATATCTTTGAGAAAGTACAAAATCCACACTATCTCACATATTGCAATTGCCATGGACTTATATTCAGCTTTTGCTGAAGACATTGACACTGTACACCACTTCTTTGACTTCCAAGACACCAAAGAGTCCCCAATAAAAATGCTATAACTTGTCATAAACCTTCTAGTGTTAGGACATGAGGCCTAATCAGCATCTACAAACCCCTTCAAGTGTAATTTTGTGTTGGAAGAAAACAAAAGTCCCTTTCCTGGTTCACTCTTAAGGTATTGCAAGATTCTATATACTGCCCAGATGTGGCCTTCTTGGTCTAGACATGTATTGGCTAAGCTTATGAACAACAAAGGTGATATCAGGTCTTGTAATTGTCAAATACAAATGTCTTCCTATCAACCTTCTATAACTACTTGGATCTTTAAGTTCTTCTCCCTTAAACTTACTTAACCTGAGATTTTGCTCCATTGGTGTTTTAGCAGGCTTACACCTAAGCAAACCAGCATCATTAAGAACTTCAAGTGTGTACTTTCTTTGACAAAGTACTATGCCTTTGTCTGATCAGGCAACCTCCAAGCCAAGAAAGTACTTCAAATCACCTAAGTCCTTCAACTTGAACTTTTCATCTAATATAACCTTGAACTTGCCTAGCTATCTCATCTTTATCATTGCAAGCCACTAAAACATCATCCACATATACTAAATGTTAGACCGTGTGCCTTATTGATCCATCCAACGACCAATTGGTGAAGGATGAGGGGGCACAAATCTTCTATAGCATTCAATTGCAGACCAAGCCCATTGGTATTGGAGCAAATTGTGAAATCCCTCACAATCCCTCCCTCACAATGTGGCTCCAACGACTTGAACCTATGATTGGGCTCTGATACCACTTGTTGGACTATGTGCCTTATTGATCCATCTAACGACCAATTGGTGAAGGATGAGGGGGCATAAATCTTCTATAATATTCAATCACAGACCAAGCCCATTGGTATTTGAGCGAATTGTGAAATCTCTCACACTAAAAGAACCATAAAAATATCCCCTTGCTTCCTAGTGAATAAGGAATAATAAGCTTTGGATTGAATGAAGCTAAGCTGAATTAAAGTGCTGAAAAATTTGGTAAGCCATTGCCTAGAAGCTTGCTTAAGGCCATATAGTGATTTATTGAGCTTACAAACTACCTCCCCCTGGCTATGAAATCCTTGTGGAAGAGCCATATACACATCTTCTTCCAAATCACCATGTAAAAAGGCATTGTTCACATCCAATTAACTAAGGAACCAACCCTTAATTGTTGCCGTAGCAAGGACTTTGACAGATACCATCTTTGCCACTGGGGAAAATGTTTCAAAGTAGTCCACTCCTTCTTTTTGTGTAAACCCCTTAGCCACTAGCCTTGCCTTGTATCTTTTAATTGAACCATCAGCTTTGTACTTAACTTTGTAAACCCATTTGAACCCTTTGGGCTTCTTACCAACAAGCAGTGGAGTTAATGTCCATGTATTGTTTGCCTCAAGTGCTATTATCTTAGCAACCATTGCCTCTTGCCATTTGGGATCAGAAACAGCTTGATTGTAGAAAGTGGGCTCCACAATGGATGAAATAGAACAACAAAAGGTTTTGTAAGAGGGAGAGAGGTGCTAATAAGAAATATGATAAGATAGAGGATGGGAAGTACTTGAATGAGTAGGACTGGCATCAGTGACAGATGAGACCTGATTGCAGTGATATGCTTGTAAGTAAGATGGTTATTTTATTGGTCTAGGTGACCTTCTAAGAGGGACAAGATCAACAACAGGTCTAGGAGGTTCTTCTGGTACTTCATTAAGAAAATCATCATCAAGTGTATGATGAACTTGAATGATTGAATCTTGAGGAATAGCAAAAGAAGAAGGTTTTGGCAGAATAGTGTCATCAAAGATAGTAGAGATAGTAGGAACACAAGGCAATGAAGGATGAGGATCAGATTCATATGAGTTTGAAACATAAGGAAAGACTAACTCATGAAAAATGTCATCCCTTGAGACAAAAACAATATGAGATTCAAGATCAAAAAGCTTATATCCTTTTATATTGAAAGGATAACCAATAAAAAACACATTTTCTTGCTCTTGGAGAGAACTTGTTCCTAGTTTGAGCAATAGTGGAAGCAAAACACAAACAACCAAACACCTTGAGATGATTATAATCTGGTGGCCTTTTAAAAAGAAGTTCAAAAGGTTTTTTATCATTCAATAAAGGAGAGGGCAATCTGTCAATTAGAAAGGCTACATTTAAAACATAGTCACCCCAAAATTGGATAGGAATTTGAGATTGAATTTGCAATGCTCTAACTATGGAAAGGAGATGCTGATGTTTCCTCTCCATAATAGAATTTTGTTGTGGAGTGTAAACACAGCTATGTTGGTGAATGATACCATGAGAATTACGAAAATTTGGCATATCAAATTCCTTGGCATTATCAGTTCTTATAGCTTTGATTTTTGGTCCAAACTGTGTAGAAACCGTAGTATAAAAAGTATGAAACAACTGCCTAACTTTAGACTTTGACCCCATAAAAAACAACCATGTTGCTCTGGTTGCATCATCCACAGCAATTAAAAAAATATTTCAAGCCATCTAAAGTAGGAGTTTAATATGGTCCCCATACATCCAAATGAACCAAATCAAAAGTACAACTACTGATTTTATTATTGAAAGAAAAAGGCAATCGTTTAAGTTTTGCCATAGGACAAACTTGACAGTCTTTATTACAAGAAGATTGTAAAGAATGAATAACATGATTCAAAACATTATGTTTGATGTCAGAAGGGTGACCTAATCTTGCATGCGAAAGGAAAGAAGAGTGACAATGAGGATTTGTTGAAGTTGCTATAGAGAAAGGATGAAATGCAGCACTGATTTTGTGAGTAGCTAAGAAGTCAGCAAGGGAAGAACTAGGGGTATGCTGAAGGCTTTCACATTGCAATAGGTACAATCCATCGATTGCCTTTCCCACCCTAATCGTTTTCAAAGATAAAAGGTCCTAGACAAAACAATAAGTAGAAAGGAAAACAAGGCAGTATGGTTGAGATTAAGTAATTGTACTAATAGATAAAAGGTTAAAGGTGAAAGGTGGGACAAAAATGACATTTTTGAGAGTGAGAGAGGAAGATAGAATAACAATTCCAATGTGAGTCACTTGTGTTGATTCCCTATTAGGCAATTGAACCAAAGACTGCATAGTAGCAGTGATTGTGGTTAACAAGTCAACAAAACAAACAAAATGGTCAGTGGTACTAATGTCTAAAACCCAAGTATGCTTACCATAAGCCCTTCTATTGACCACTTGTGTAGAAAAAACACTGTGAGAGAAATCAATACCTGCCACTGTAGTGTTGGAAGAAGATGTCACATTGGCTATTGGAACTTCCTTTGCTTGAGATGTTGCTATAAGGGATGAGTATGAAGCACCAATCAAAGCTAGCAGCTGCCGATTTTGATTAGGAGTGAAAGTAGGATGATTGTGCAATGGAGAAGCAAAAGGCAATGACTTTGAAATTTGACTTGAGGACACTTGATGTGCCACTTGACCTGAGGACACTTAATGTGCCATTGAGGGTTTGTTCTTGAACTTAAACCCTGGTGGAAATCCATGCAACTTATAGCAGTTGTCAATAGTATGGCCCAATTTTCCACAATGCGTACACAATGGCCTATCCTTCCCTTTATTATTCAGGTTTCTTGTTAATTTAGAAGAGAAGTTTTGACCTTTGGCTGCAAGTACAATAGACTCAACACGAGTACTTGCATCATTGGTCATGGTCCTTTGCACTTCTTCTTGGATTAACAAGGCATATGCCTTATTAAGTGTGGGAAGGGTATCCATTAACAACACTTGAATTCTTACTTAGGAAAAAGAGTCATTTACACTCATCAAGAACTTCATTACTGACTCTTTAACTTGCATTTCAGTCAATCTCTTATTAACATTGTAGACACACTTGCCACAAGTACAAGAAGGAAAATGACTATAACTTTGCAATTGATCACATAGCACTTTAAGCTAAGTAAAGAAATCAATAATGGAAACTTCACCTTGAAGTAATTTTGCTATCTGCTTCTACAAATTAAAGATTCTAGGGCCATTCTTCTGAGAAAATCTATCTCTCAAGTCTATCCAGATCTCCAAGGCTGTGTCTTCATACACATTGCTAGCCTGAATCTTAGGAGACACTGAGTTTGTCAACCATGTCCCAACCATGTTATCACACCTAATCTAGGCTTGAATGGCTGAAGGAGTTGACACTAATGGAGATGAAAGAGTTAATGTTCCATCAATGAAACCTAATTTCTTCTTTGTAAGCAAAGCCTTTCTCATAGATCGAGCCTAAGTTGGGTAATTCTCATTTCTTGTTAATGGTTGAGTCTCAAGAATAGTGCTGGTGCTTTCTCCATGATGAAGAAATAAAGGATCATCCATTGGAGATTCTTGTGTTGAAGTGGTAATCTCAGTAGTAGCAGTAGGAAGAGATAGGTTAGTAGAAGCCATTGTTGAAAAAGGAAATTCTTTGAATGAAGAATGGAAAATTTTCAAGAAACAAAGTGTAACTGAAAGAAAAACTTCAAGAAACGAAGTGAAATTGAAGGAAATGTTGAACTTGAAGAACCCTAGATTGAATGAAATTGGGGAAAATCTAGAGCTTCAGCTCTGATAGCTTCAGCTCTGATACCATATCAAGAAATGGATGAAAAATGATCTCAATTGAATTAATTAGAAAGAATGAGTACAAAAGTTTTATATATAGTGACATAACCAAGCTAACCACCTAACTGCAAAAATAGAAGAAAAAAACTAACTACACACGTGTCCCTACAGTAATAACTAACTTTCTCACGTGCTATTACTTAAAGAAATTAATTCATCTATTAAACTACAAGTCGCATGTACAAAGAAATTCACTACAAGCTACTATCATTTTTGTGCTCTATTTTGTTCTAACCACAGAGCTTACTACTCTTGTTGTTTACTGCTATGCTTATTGCTGTCTTCACTCTGATAAATGACAAGAGAAAAAGTTGCAGAAAGTTGTTCATGGCGCTTGTCCAATGAAACATGGTCCATGGAAGCATGTTTCTTTACCCAAATTATTGAGATTCAGGACCTAGATTTATAAAAAGGATATTTGAAGGTAAAGCGCACAAGTTTCATAGTTTGTTTATAATAATGTTTTGAGCATCTTTCCTTTTGGGTACATTTTATTAATAACAAATTATATTATATCTCTTAGTAAGGTTCAAAAATTAACATATTGATCTGCTAGAATTCTTCCATTCAATCTGTTAGGATTTTTAGTGTTGATTAATTTTATGACAAATTTATTTATAGTTGTTCAAAGATGTTCAATTGTAATTGTATGGTATTGTTAGGTTCTAAATATTTAGGAATAAATGTTTATGTTTCATAGTTTGTTTATAATAATGTTTTGAGCATCTTTCCTTTTGGGTACATTTTATTAATAACAAATTATATTATATCTCTTAGTAAGGTTCAAAAATTAACATATTGATCTGCTAGAATTCTTCCATTCAATCTGTTAGGATTTTTAGTGTTGATTAATTTTATGACAAATTTATTTATAGTTGTTCAAAGATGTTCAATTGTAATTGTATGGTATTGTTAGGTTCTAAATATTTAGGAATAAATGTTTAAGTTCTAATTTTATGTATGTTAGCAAATTGAGAAAAAAAAAAAAACATGTCTAGTTTAAGTGTTAGGCATTGCTCATGATGTTTCAAGTCAAGATTTAAGAACAATCAAGATGCCAAAAAAAAAAAAATCAGAATCTGCAAGGCTCGACCAATCGAGAGACAAGCTTGACCGATCAAGAATTGAATTTTGCAAAATTTATTCAAGCCTAAAACCTGCGGAAACGTTTAGGGTTTGTATCCAACACTACTTAGCATAAAAGGAAAACCCTAAATACGTTTTAGAAGTTCTTAGAAGTCTTGTAAGTTACTCCCGTGAGATTTGTGAGGTTTCTGTAGTCTTTTAACTCAACAAACATCTACCGAAAAAAATATCTATATTCAAGAACTGGTGAAATAAATTGTTGTATACAAGATCAACAACTGCTAATGATCTAAACCTTTGAGTGAGACCTCAAAGTCACAAACAGGGGTGTTTGTGTTCAGCAAATTTAGATAAAAAAGTCCACAAATTCGAAGCTACGTGTGGTCATATGAGTAAGTAACACAAGAGGTAGCTTTAGATTTAAAGGAAAAATCTATTGTAAAAACTTTCATTCTATCATAGTGAATTTGTTGCCTTAAGGATAGTTTAGGTTAAATCCTTTCCAAGTTTTTTACCTTGAAACTAGACAGTTTCATTGGTTTTCCTTAGTCATCATATCACTTGTCTTCTTTAATTTTCCACACTTTGTGATGTGTGATAGGCCAAGAATGTATTGACTCCTTGTGATGAATTAACCAATTAATTAGTCAAGTTAATTAATTAATTTAACTTGCATGAAATAAGAGTGGTAGCACAAACAAATCACTAACTAAGTTAAAGTGCAGTAGAAAATAAATTGACACGATGATTTGTTTACGAATGGGGAAAACATACACGGTAAAAATCCCACGAGTGATTTTAAGGTCACCACTCTCGAGAATTCACTATTATTACAACAAGTGGTTACAAGTAAAGGAATTTCGGTACCTTATATCAACTCACAGTTGAACTGTTACCCCAATACCCAATTAGGCTTGTTTTGTAGTGACAATCTCTCCTTTAAATGCACGACTCCCAGTACGTGACTAACTAATTCGATACACGGATCCCAGTACACGGCTTACACACTAACTTGAGAAAGATGTTGGTTGCAAAATTCTTTAGTTTATCAACATGATGAAGATCACAAAGTTTCTTGGTTACAAAACCCTACGATGTACAAATATAGCAGCTTCTTTAAGAGAAATATGAACTAGGGAATATGTCTTCGATTCACAATATGCTTGTGAAAAACTTTTACATTGAGGTGCATCAGTTGTGACGACCTTTAAAACAATCCTTATATATGTTTAGGGTTGTGAGAAAAGAAAGCCTAAACATCTATACACGGATTGGATGAAAATCAGATTTTCTTAAACCTCGATAGATACACTATCTATTAAGCAGCTGTTGAGCATCGGGCTTAAACAACCTTTTATACCTTGATAGATACTAGCTGTTGAGCTTTAAAATCTAGCACTTCTTCACTTTATTCTTGGACAGACTTGCATGGCTTTAACACTTGAACTTGAAACCTTGTTCCTTGAAGTATTAAACAAATCCTAGATCTATCCAATTACAAATAAAATGCATTTTATCAAAAGATTAACCAATTCTATATTGACATATGTTCTTAACATGATTCACATATGTCCTAACAATATGATTGTTTGTGTTTAACTTAGATTTGAATAATATACCTAAGTAACAACTTGATTAATTAATTAGGTTAAACAATCTAAGTATACATAGGTTTAAACAAAGAAATAGGTATATTTGAAATTGAAAACTTAAAACTATTAAGGAAAGCAACTGACTTGAAAGGTTTCATGGTTCTTTTGTAGCCAACCAACCCTAGAAACCTACACTTACTTACAATTCAAACCTAATTTAGTAAGAAAGAAGAAGACCACACTAAACAGAGAATTTTTTTTTTTTTTTTGTTCTTCCTACCTTTCCCATTGATACATCCTTGAGATATTTATTTCAAACACTTAGATTACCAATTTACCATACTAGTGTTGAAGTTGTTGTTGAAACCATAGAGACTACATAAAATTTTCAAGTAGCCTTAGAGTGATCCTGAGAGATCAGTTTTGAGGTTGGTGGATTAATTTGCAACAACAAGTAGCAATATTGAAGGCACAAGATAGGATATGCAGTTACTAGTAAAAGCAGGCAGCTCGAGTCTAATTATGTGTACATAAAATCATGTGAGTATCATATGTACCACAATAACCTTCAATGGTGGACTATTTGTTGAATTACGCTTAGCTCCAAAGTGTTTAACCATCTTGGTTTCCACTTGTGCGGGCCAAAAATAAGGCTATTGAGCTGAAATCTCACTTGGGCTCACAATTTATTTGTGTGGTGGGTTTAGTTTTCCTACCTTGGGTCATTCTTGACACAGAGACTCAATGAGATCACTTTTCTCTCTCTACATTGTTGCTCTCTTCCTTCACTCCCTTCTACTCTTTGTTTCTTTCCCTCTTTTCTCCAAATTTTCTAATCCCTTTTTCTCTTTCATTTCTCATATTTATACCCCCAAATTAGTGGAGAGGCTATGATCACCTCCATGCTTAGTGCAATGGGAGGTCCAATATTATCGACCATAAGTGGATAGTTAGGTGGGAGTGGGATATGGCGAAAGTGGCCTTGGAACTTGATTCCTACTCCAGAAAGCATGCCTGGCGACGGTGCTTCTTGGCATTTCCGAGTATGCAAATGATGGTATGTTCAGATGTTATTCCTATTTCATTGTTCGGCAAAGGTCCCCGAGTAAGGATCAGGTGGAAACACTTGGGCCTGCAATTCATGTGGGCCTAGTGTGAGGCCATGGGCCACACTGTTGAGTCGAAACTTTAGGCCCAAATGTGCTTGGGCCCCATGGGACCGTACCTTACCCCCTTAACTTGTGCCCGGCTAATCTGGTGGCCCTTGAGCCCAGCTTCTGACGTGGGAGTTAGCAATTATGGGCCCATTTGTGCAGTTTGGGCCTAATGTCCAGATGGTCTTGGGGGTCGGCACACTGTACATTAGCCCTTCCTTGATTCGTGCATGGCGACCGAGGATGAATCAAGGAGCCTCGGGCACAGTTTTCATCTAGTAAAACCGATCGACATGCATTAGGAGGTTGAGAGGCCAATTAATGCGCCCTTAAAAGAAGCATCGTGCCTGACGGTTGGTTCTACCGTCATTATTTCCTGACGGTTCACGAACCGAGGCGGCATGTGTGCGACGGTTATGATGGATTCTTAGAATTTCTTGCACCTCATTTAATGGGTGGCATTTAATCCCCCTTCTGGCTCCTATAAATCCCCAATTCTGAATCATTTCTCCATTTTTTCACTCTCCTCTTTCTGAATTTTCTCTTCTGTCGTGCATCCATCTATGCATTGTTTGATCAACCCAGAGCCTCTCCTTTTCCTTTAGCCCAAAGTAAGTTCTCTAGCTCCTTCTATTACTTTAGTTTCTTTCTTCAAATTTCCTCCTTCACACTTAGGGTTATAAGATGGGTTTTTCTTACCTTTTGAATATTGAGGCATCCTTGGCCACCTTTAGGCAAAGGCTCAGTATCCCCAATGATGTGGAAGTGGCGTATTGCCACGAGAGTGAATTTGATTTCCATAGAAAGGGTAATACTGCTTTCTTCCCCTTAATGTCGATCTTGGAGGGCGGGGTTAGGTTTCCCGTGGACCCACTTCTGCTCAACACTCTTAGATACTATGGGCTTTGCCCCGACCAACTTCCTCCCAATTTTTATCGGGTGGTTAGTTAAGTCAGTAGGTTAAACCAGGTGTTCGGTTTAGAGCTAGACCACCACGATATAAACCACATGTACAGCCTATATGGGAATAAGAGTACTAACTATTATTTAAAGACTAGGGATATGAGGGTATGACTTATTTCATGCCTACCTGACTCCAATAGGAATTCTGCCGGGGAGTTCTTCCGGGTGCACGGCAATTGGTTTGCCGGTGAAATCCCCTACCCCCTCTCGCAGTGCGAAGTGGGTTCGTACCACTCTTTAACTTACTCATAATCTTTTCTTATGACCATTTTACTTGTCCGAATACTGACTTACTGTGGTTCTGTTTTCAGAAGGTAAACTGTTCACCCTGGACATTAAGGTTGTTCACGTCAGGGACTTGAATTTCATACTTCGGTCTGAAGTTTTTGTACACATGGACGGGCAGCTCCGGGCCTCCCATCTTATACTCGATTGCACCCCTATGTACAAGACTTGGCAGTTCTTTAGCCAAGCCCTCACAGTTGACAGCCCGCTATTATCTTACATTGATGTCCGGCACGCCAACTTTATCCCCCCTAATCTAACTACCGGGGAAGCCCGAGACCAAGGTCCCAATTATTTAACCGTGGAAGACCATGTCTCGGTTAGAGACGAATCAGCAGAACATGTTTCCCAGGCTTTGCGGGAACTAGCACACACTCTTGCCGAAGGCCAAGCAGAAAAGCCCGAGGAACGAAAGGCCGAGCAAGTATTAGTCGAAGAAGAAGAAGAAATGGTGACCAAAAAGAAGCTAACTACCAACCAGTTCCTATCCGATTCATGGCCTTCAGCCTAGCCGCAGCAAGCTCGTCCAGTAGACCGTACTCCTCCTACCCCTTCTCCTTTTGGCCGGCAGAAAAAGAAACAGCATTTGGACGATCACCCAGCTAGAACCATAAGCAAGGCGCCTGCCAAGACTCCTCCCCGCCCTTCCGGAGGGATTGTAATTCGGGAGCCGTTACGCGGCACCTAACCTGTAGCTTCCGGCGGTACTGAAGTCGCCTCTTCTTCGCAGGCCATGCCTAACTGGCAGCCAACTTTCATGCTTAGCAATATGCCTTTGCCGACTACTGTGAGTGTGAAAATGTGGGCTCAAGGTGAGGGGGGAAGGGTGGCGGAAAGCTTGGTAAGTGAGTTGCTGCTGCCCGAGGATGTGCATTTTGGTTCGAAGGCTCCAAGGACTCCATTATACGACGGTTACAGTGGCATTCCATCGCGGTAAGAATTTCTTCTTCGCTTTTCATTTATCTCGTTGTGTGATAAATTCCCCTCTTTCTCCTCCACACATTTTTCTAACTTGGATTTGGTGATGTTACTAGGCCGTGCAACTTACCCACGTACTCAGCGAGAGGGCTAGCAAGCTTGCTGAAGATGCCGAGCGGGAGAAGGTGCTCAAGGAAGTCACTATCGACACGGCCTGGGATAAGGTCAAGAAGGCAGAGGTGGCTAAACAGAAGGCACAATCTTTGGAGACTACATGGCAGCTAGCTGAAGAAAGGCTAGCCGAGATGAAGGGGAGATTGAGGGAGGCTGAGCTGAAATTGGCGACGACCGAGAGTCTGAACTCAGTTTATGACAAAGAAGTTACTGAACTTAAGGCTGCCTTGGAGGCTTGTGAGACCAAATGGTATGAAGAGGGGTTCACGGATGTAGAGAACTCCGTGGAGCCTGTAGTTCTTCAAGCTCGGGCTCAGGGGTTTGAGGAGGGCTGGTTAGCTGCTCTTTAAGCGGTAGGGATCCCCGAGGACTCGCAATTGTGGAATCCAGAAAAGATCCCCCACCCCGCTATTGCTCTCCCGGTCCAGAGTCAAGTTGAGGATGTGGATGACGAGGATACCCCCAACATAAGGGCATTGGTAGAAGCTATTGATACTCATGTAGAAAACCTCAAAATAGAGGCCATAAGCAACCTCAATGCCCTAGGCCATGCTAAAAACCAAAGGCCAACCACCAAGGATGCCGCGGGATAGATCTCAGATGATATAGTTCAGCTTTTCCAAACTAACCCGGCCGTTTAATACTTTTTAAACTTAGTTTTTCTTCTACACTTATCTTTTATTTTCCTGGTATTGCCTAGTCACCGGGTTGTGGTGACCGAACGTCTTTTATTTCTTTGTTGTCTTTTATCTTCTTGGCGTTGCTTTGTCACTAGGTCATGGTGACCGAACAATTTACTTTTGTTATATGACTTTGACGTTAAGTTTATCTTCAATGAAGTTACCAGGTTATGGTAACGAGGACAAATATTTTATTATTTGGTTATTCATCCTTTATTTGTTTTAAATGTTTTATTATTTGGTTATGAGAACCAAGCATCCCATGACTCACTATTTTATTGATATGATTGTTTTTGCTTGCCCCTTACTCATTATTAAAACTAGCCGGCTATCCCTAGCGACCGCAATTTTCACCTGATGCGGTGGTTAGTAAGGGCCTGAGGAAATGTATGGAATGTGAAAGAAACTCCTTACCTAGCGCAAAGTTGCTCGACCAAGATGGCCTCTACCGTCGGGGATTCTGTTAGAATGCTATTAGGAACACCCATCGAAGGAGTCTAAGCCCCGAGCGCATTCTTGATTCGCTCTAGGCTGGGGTTTCCACTTGCCCCTGGGGAGTTTAGAATAAGGTTGCTACCTGCCCGGTGATGAAGATCAAACCGGGAACGGGTTTCTGCCCTTAGGATGTTTTTAGGCTAAGGTTTCTATTTGCCCAGCGATGGAGATCGAACCGAGGACAGGTTTTTGTCCTTAGGAAATTTAGGCTAAGGTTTCTTCCTGCCCGGTGATGGATATCGAACTGGGGACAGGTTTCTGTCCTTAGAAAATTTAGGCTAAGGTTTCTTCTTACCCAGTGATGGATATCGAATCAGGGACATGTTTCTGTCCTTAGGGCATTTTTAGGCTAAGGTTTCTACCTGCCCGGCGATGAAGATCGAACTGGGGACAGGTTTCTATCCTTAGGAAATTTTTTCGCAAAGTTTCCAGTCGCTCGGTAGTGATGATCGAACGGGGACCAATGATGGGATTAAGTATATGTGCGCGAGCAATCATTACCGTCGTCATTAGTGATACTCATGCATGGCATTGCATTTGATTTACAACATAGTTTACAACCGTTCAGTGATAAAACTTTTTAAGATTATGAACATTCCACGGCCGAGGTAATGGCCTCTCATCCAGGTCCTCCAAGTAATATGCCCCAGTGCCAGTGATTGCAATAACTCAGCAGGGTCCCTCCCAACTCTGAGCTAACTTCTTGGAGTTTGTATCTCGCATATTCTCCACTGCTTTCCTCAGTACTAAGTCCCCAGCGCCAAATTCCCTCATTCTTACACCTCGGTTATACCGGTGGGCAAGTTTTTGCTGATATTCAGCCAGTTGGATTGTTGCTGCTTCCCGACGCTCTTCCAACCAGTCCAAGCGTTCCACCATTAGCTTGCCATTTTGGGTGGGGTTGAAACCTTCTACTTGCGCACTACAAAGGTCTACCTTGGCTGGTATCGCTACTTCAGCTTCATACGCCAAGGAAAACGAAGTCACACCGGTGGACCTCTTGGGTGTTGTTCGGTAAGCCCATAAAATGTTAAGCAATTCCTCAGCCCATTTGCCTTTGGCACCGTCCAATATCTTCTTTAGCCCATTCAGGATTGCCTTGTTGGTGGCCTCAGCTTGACCATTGCTTTGCGGATAAGCTGGTATGGAATACCTGTTTTTGATGTCGAGATCACTACAAAATGCACGGAAAGCTTTACTATCAAATTGCAATTATCAGATATTAGCAAGTTCGGCACCCTGAACCTCGTGACTATATTTCTCTATATAAATTTTTTGACATCCGTATCATGGATATTAGCTAAAGCCTCTGCCTCTACCCATTTGGTGAAGTAATCTACGGCTACCAGTACAAATCTTCGGTTGCCGGTTACTCGGGGAAATGGGTCAAGAATATCCAACCCCCATTGTGCGAAAGGCTAGGGACTGCTCACCAGGTTGAAGTGACCTACGGGTTGATGGATCAGCGGTGCATGCTTTTGACACTATTCGCACTTTCGTACGTATTCGGCGGCATCCTTCTGCATATGTGGCCACCAAAACCCCTGTGTCATTGCTCAATGTGCCAACGAGTTTCCCCCCACATAACTGCCACACACTCTGCTATGAAGTTCGGCCAGTAGTTCACCCACCCTACTTGGGTGCAGACACAAAAGGTAGGGCCCCCCGAAAGACCTTCTGTACAGCTGGCGTTCTGCTGATAACCAGTATCGAGGTGCTACTTGGCGAACCCCACTGGCCTCCTTCTCGTCACTTGGGACACGATCCTCAACTAGGAATTTGACGATTGGGTCCATCCAGCTCGGTTCGGCCACCACAATCGCAGCTACCTTGACCCCCTCTATGCCAACACTATCCATTACACGGATGCTCGGTTCTAGTATTAGTTCCACCATCATCTACCGAGGGACCCATCTTCCATCGACGATGCTAGCGTGGCTAAGGAGTCAACATGCCTGTTCTGCGCCCAGCCCACTTGGGACACCTTCACCAAGCCAAACTTGTTCATAACCTGCCTCGTCACTGTAAGTATGCCTTCATCCGGGAGTCCCTGGCGTCAAAGGTTCCCTAGATTTAGTTAACAACTAACCGAGAATTTGAATATATTTCCTTGCCCTGGGCTCCCATTCCCAGAACCACTTTTAATCCGGCAAGTAAGGCTTCGTATTCGACCTTATTATTAGAGGCTCTGGACCTAAGCCTAAAAGAATGCTCTAACCGTATTCCCTTTAAGGTGACAATAATGATACCGGGGCCAGACCCCAAGGCACTGGTCGCTCTATCCACAAATACTTTTCACGGGCGACTTTCGACATGGTAGACCATCTCCCCATCGTTCCCAGGAGAAAACTCCCCAACAAAATCAGCGAGGACCTGCCCCTTCACTGCATTTCGTGGCCGGTAACGTATGTCAAAGGAACCCAACCATGTCCTCACTTAGCGATTCGGCCCATGAAGTTAGATCTTCTTAGTAATGATTGCAAAGGATACTTGGTCAGGACATACACTATATAGGCCTGAAAATAATGTGACAACTTCCTTGTAGTGTGTATCAAGGCAAGCACTAACTTTTCAAGAGCCAAATACCTTGTCTCGGCGTCAACCAAAGTCTTATTGATGTAATACACGGGATGTTGCACCCCCTGATCGCTGAGCAGCACGGCACTTACTGCATGTTCGAACACGGATAGGTACATGAAAATATCTTCCCTAGGCTTCGGTGCTGTCATCATGGGTGCTTGCATTAGATACTCCTTCAAATCCCGAAAAGCTCTATCGCATTCCACATTCCACTTAAACCCTTTTCATTTCTTCAAAAGCTGATAGAATGGCCAGCAGCGATCAACGGACTTGGAAATGAATCGATTCAGGGCAGCTAGCAATCCTGTCAACACTTGCACCTCCTTTGGGTTGCTCAGAGGCTTCAGTCATTTCACGGCTTCTATTTGATCTGGGTTCACCTCTATTCCCCGGTTAGTGATCAGATATCCTAGGAACTTGCTAGCCCCCACACCAAAAGCACATTTCTTGGCATTTAGGCGCAACTTATGCTGCCGAAGAATCTCATTCACCCCCTAGCCCCTCCTGCTTACTCTTCACCACCATGTCGTCGATGTACACTTCGACCGTTCGTCCTATTTTATCCCGAAACATCCTCGTCATCATTCGCTTGTAGGTGGCCTCGGCATTCTTTAAACTGAAAGGCATTACAACATAATGATAATTGGCATTTGGGGAGATGAATGCCATCTTTTCTTGATCCTCGGGAGCCAAAGCGATCTGGTGATACCCCTGAAAGGCATCCAAGAAACTCATCCTCAGATGCTCGTACGTGGCGTCTACCAACTGGTCGATCTTCGACATAGGAAACAAGTCTTTCAGACAAGCCCGGTTCAGGTCTGTAAAATCTACACAAACCCTCCATTTGCCGCTCTTCTTCTTCACTACTATAGTGTTCGCCAACCATTCCGAGAAGTAAATTTCTCTTATTGCTCTTGCCTCTTTCAGCCTTCGAACTTCTGCCTTTACTACTTCAATATGCTCTCTGGCAAATCTCCTTGGCTTCTGTTTCTTGGGAGCAAACGTGGGGTCTACGTTGAGTTTATAAGCGATGAATTTAGGATCCACTCCAGGCACCTCATATGGGCTCCACGCAAACACATCCACATTTTGTACGAGGAACAACAACATCTCTATCTTATCCTGATCCTTTATGCCCTCTCCTACTTGGAAGTACTTGTCTTCATCTAGCAATATTCTTATCTTCACCACATCCTCGGCAGACCCGCCCCCATTTTGTAGTTCTTGTAATTGCTATAAAGGGGTCCCCTGTGATGGGTCTTTTTGCTCGGCCTGATCCTCCTAGCCAGTTCGCCCCTTCTCCTAGTTGACTATGGCAACCAAGCATTGTCTGGCTGTTTGCTGGCTTCTCCATACTACTGCAATGCCATGCTCCATAGGAAATTTGACTTTCACGTGCAAGGTGGACGGTACAGCCCCCATTGCGTGGATTCACGGCCTTCCTAGTATCGCCGTGTATGGGGAGAACGAAGCGACCACTATAAACCTTACCACCACCTCTCTGCCCTCCATATTCATGGGCAGGGATACTTGCCCCTCGGGGACTACCAATCTGCCATCGAACCCGACCAAAGGTGTTGTATATTCGGAAAGATCCTTGTTCTTCAACCCAAGCCCCCTAAATAAATCTGGATACATCACATCGGCCCTGCTTCCCTGATCTATGATCACTCTCTTCACCAAGAAGCCACTTATCCGGGCGAAGATTATGAAGGCGTCATCATGCGGTTGATTCGTTCCTTCCAAATCGCCATCATCAAAAGCGATAGGTTCTCGGGCAAGTTTTATCCTTTTTCCGGATGGCTGTATATCCGAGTTAGCTTCAACTAACACTACTGTTAACACCCCTTTATATCTTGCCGCAGCAAGTTTTCTCGAGGGAGCATGGATAACCTCAATTATCCCGAGAGGGGGTGGGAGAGGGTTACCCTTTTATGGAACGCCTTGCCCCATTTCTCGGTCCCCTGTGTCTACCACAAATTCCTTTAAATGCCCCGCCTTAGCCAGTTGTCCGAGATGGTCTCTCAATACTCGGCATTGCTCTGTAGTATGACCCTTATCTTTGTGGTAAATGCAGTATAAATTTTGAGTCCTCCTAGAGGGCTCACCACCCATCCTGTTCGGCCACCTAAAGTATGGCTCATGTTTAATCTTGTCAATAATCCTATGCACTGGCTCCTTAAACGTCACATTTACCTCCCCTGCTAGTGCTTCTAGCTCTTGAATCCTCAAATCCCCCCAATTTCTCGGTTGAAAGCCACCCTGCCGAGGACGACTTGCCATTGGTGCTTTGCCTTTGTTTTGCAGCCGGTCATCTTCCAGCCGTTTGTATTCTTCAATACGCCTCATCAGCTGCCTCATATCCTCGGGAGGCTTCTTAGTTAGTGATTCCCTCAGCCCGAAATCCTCGGGCAATCCCATTCTAAAAGTGCTCGCAGCAATCTTCTCGTTCCCCCTCACCAATCTCGTTGTAAAATTCCCAGTACCGGCCAGCATAATTACAAAGGGTTTCCCCTACCCTCATTTTCATGGACAGCAATGTGTCTACCAGTTGTGGCACTCGGCTACAAGTTACAAACCGGATTCCAAACTCCTGTATCAGCTCGGTGAAGTTGTGGATAGAGCCTTTACATAGCCCATTAAACCATCTCAGAGAGGTAGGGCCAAAGCTCAAGGGAAAAACCTTACACATCAGTGCGTCATTGTGGGTATGCAGAGACATCAACTAGATATAGTGACTGACGTGCTCTACCGGGTCAATTTTCCCGTGAATCTATCCAACATTGGGGCCCGCTCGATGCCAGCCGAAAATGGAGACCTAGTAGCTCTTTGTAATGCACGGCTCATCATATCCATGGCTACATTATGGGGCGTTGCTCTTCTGGGGAATCCAAACCTCGGTCTGCATACTCCCGTGATAGCGAATGGTCTTGACATTGATGGGATTCCAGCGAATGCGAACGTTCCCTTCGCCTACGAGATTCCCTTGAACAAGATCGTTCTCAGCGGTGGTTAGGTATGGACTGATTAGATCCCATCTCGTGATGATCTTCCCAGGTATTTGATCTTCTTTCTCGGTTGTCTCGGTCCCTTCTATGGTGCCTGTTCTCTGCTTCCAACTCCAGATCTCTCACCAACCTGCGCAGCCGCTCAAGCTCCTCATCCCTTTCGTCGAGTTGCCTATGTCCTGAAGCAACGGATACCGTTCGCTGCATTTGGTACGACCCTTCTCCGAGGCCAGACCTCTCTTCCTCCCGTTATTGATTCCTATATTCACGCCTCTTTTGCCTCCATTCTCGCCAGGAGGATCCCTGAGAAGATCCCATTGAACCACTTTTAGCATCACTCTCAGAATGTCTCCCGAACATCCTCTCGTTTGTGAGTCTCGACTGAACCACAGCTTTGTAGGAGATTCCTACAGATGGCGCCAATTATGCGGGCCAAAAATGAGGCTATCGGGCCGAAATCTCACTTGGGCTCACAATTTATTTGTGTGGTGGGTTTGGATTTCCTACCTTGGGTCCTTCTTGACAAAGAGACTCAATGACATTACTTTTCTCTCTTTACGTTGTTGCTCTCTTCCTTCACTCCCTTCTACTCTTTGTTTCTTTCCCTCTTTTCTCCAAAATTTCCAACCCCTTTTTCTCTTTCATTTCTCATATTTATACCCCCAAATTAATGGAGAGGCTATGATCACCTCCATGGTTAGTGCAATGGGAGGTCTAATATTATCGACCATAAGTGGATAGTTAGGTGGGAGTGGGATATGGCGAAAGTAGCCTTGGAACTTGATTCCTACTCCAGAAA
This sequence comes from Quercus suber, assembly GCF_002906115.3. NCBI lineage: Eukaryota > Viridiplantae > Streptophyta > Magnoliopsida > Fagales > Fagaceae > Quercus > Quercus suber. Next base: position 357,285 of record NW_027069526.1, on the reverse strand, counting down.
GCATGCCCAGCAGCGGTGCTTCTGGGCATTTCTGGGTATGCAAATGATGGTATATTCGGACGTTATTCCTATTTCATTGTTCGGTAAAGGTCCCCGAGTAAGGGTCAGGTGGAAACACCTGGGCCTGCAATTCATGTGGGCCTAGATTGAGGCTATGGGCAGCACTGTTGTGTCGAAACTTTAGGCCCAAATGTGCGTGGGCCCCACGGGACCGTACCTTACCCCCTTGACTCGTGCCCGGCTAATCTGGTGGCCCTTGAACCCAGCTTCTGACATGGGAGTTAGCAACCATGGGCCCATTTACGCAATTTGGGCCCAATGTCCAGATGGCCCCAGAGGGGAGGGGGCGCATCGTACACCACTCTATGAACAAATTAACCTTTATCTCTATATGGGTGTTTTTATTGTTTCCAGCATTGGATATGTTTACTCATGAACATCATCAAACTTGAATAAATTAATTACCTAGTGTTTAATTCAATTAACTCGTAAAAATTAATAATATGCCATTAAAGGCGTATAAACACGTTTCTCACTATCAAATTCCTAGAGATCTTAATAATCTAATGATTTTATATATAGTAATTGTGTACAAAATTTTGTTTAGAATATAAATTTTGTGCACGCAATTCTTTTTCCTTTAGCTTTTATCTTCATTCTTAAACTTATGTTTAGATAATTTGAACACGAACTACAAAATGTTGTCAATATCAACAACAAAAAAACCTTGCACATGCCTCACACGTTGTCATTATTTTTGGGAAATTTAGACTCCAGATGATAGAATTAACAAGTTTTAAACCCAAGTTATTAATTAGATTTATTATGAATAAACATTGTTAAAACAAACAAACATCAATATCATGTCAATATCATGTACAGTGGAATAGTAAATAAGGCAAGATATAAGACCCAGGAAAACCAATGAAACAAACTAGTTTCACAGTAAAAAACTAGGGAGAAACCTTCTTAAAAAGCAATCCACTATAGTAAAGAAAATTTTCTGATCTAATATAAAACTTTTGTTCCTAGACTCTACAATCCCAGTAGTTTAACTTACAGCAGAAATCTTCTATCACTTCAGAACCTCTAAACTCTCTAGTATATGAATGCCACCAACGATGCACGGATCCTAGTACATGGCTAACTCTAGCAACTTGAAGAAGATGTTGTTGGCTGTAAAGTTCTTCACTTCATCAACAATTAATATCAAAAAGTACTTGGTTACAAAACCTTAAGGCGTAAAATACGCAGTAACTTCTTACAGAGAGAATAAGGCACTAGGTCACTTTTTGCATGTGTTCTCTATTAACAATGGTCTTTAAAATAAGCCTTATATATGTCTAGGGTTGTGAGAAAAGAAACCCTACAAGTACATACCAGTATGAGCCGAAAATCAGATTTGAAAATTCTGATTTCGTAGGTCTCGAAAAATTCAGCTTCTGTCGAGTTTCGCTCTTAAATCTCGATAGATACTATTTTTGTCGAGGTATCTGTCAAGTTTTAATGAACAACTTTTCTTCACTTGTTTCTTAGTATAATCTTCATGGCTTTAATACTTGACTTGAACTCTTGTTTTTTGAAGTACTAAACCCATTCTAGATCTACCAAATTACAGGTAAAGTGCATTTTGTCAAAAAATTAGCCAATTACATAAAATATGTCCTTAACAATTATTTTCAGCCAGAACAAAATATAGCTACAAAATTGGTTTAGTCTAAGACTACATCCTTACCCAATATCGTTTTATTGGAGATGAATTTTGACAAATTCACTATTGGATTACATCTTCTTCTTATATCCTTCATGCTTGCAAAATTTCTAGAAAATTTAAAGATCAATAACTATGTCATAAATAAATTGTTCAAGTTGTAAGTTTTTGTAGTTTAAAATTATGCATAAAATATAAACTTATAGATCATATAGTAAATAATATCTGATTGACACAAAATTTAACATGTGTATTAAGAGCATAAAAGATATGTAATTCAACAGTTAGATTTTCAAAATATGTAGCAAAATTTATTTTATTGAGTAAGATTGTAACGTAGGGCTATAACTAATTTTGTAGCTAAACCTTGTCATTTCTATCAAGTTAGTAATGCACCAACTACGCTCCACACATGGTCCACATGGCAATGAGTTTCAATTTGGAAATTTTTTCTCTTCAAACTAGTTTTGAAGAAAAACCCTTCGTACTCTTCCTATATCTTTTAATTGTATATGAAATTTGAAAATCTAACTATTGGATTGCAATTTTCTATTATATCCTTCATGCTTACAAAATTTCAAGAAGATCAAAGTTCAATAGTTATATCATTAATCAAATGTTTAAATTTCAGGTTTTTGTGATATAAAATTATGTATAAAATATAAGTTTATTAATCGAATAGAAAATAATATTCAATTTAGTATATGACATTTTTGATATGGGGTGTTTATATATGATGGATGAAGTGAGGATTTATGTATCTTTTCTTTTCTTTCTTTTCATATACATTATCTTTTGTACATTGGTCTTGTGACCATTTAGTGATAGCAAACACTATACTTATCTTTGATATATATTTGATGATGTTATTATCACATTTTCACCTATCTCTTCATGTAATGTTTCTTTTCTCTCTTTATACACATGTTTCTTATTTTGTATGCAATCTTATATTTCTATTTCATACTAAGATGCCTTTATGAGTTTTGTTTAAAGTATTTAAGAAATACAGGTTGTCAATGTCTATCATGCCATGAACTCTTTTTTTGCAAAGTTTTTCAAGAGTTTGTGTTAGGATTAAATTTTATTGTATTCAGATTAAATTTTATTGTATTCAACAAGTGATTATGAGTTGAGTGATTTATGACTTCTCTTATATTTCATTTGTTAGTTGTGTTGTCACAAATTGCCACATGGGGAGATTGTTAGGACATATGTGAAACTTGTTATGAACATATGTCATTTAGAATTGGCTAATTCTTTTACAAAACATACTTTACTTGTAATTGGGTAGATCTAGAATGTAATACTTCAAGGAACAAGAGTTCAAGTCCAAGTATTGAAGCCATGCAAATTTGTCTAAGAATCAAGTGAAGAAGTGTTGTTTATTAAAGCTCAACAGATAGCTCGACAGATGTATCTATCGAGATTTAATATGTGAAGCTCGATAGATAGCTTAATAATTGTATCTATTGAGAATTATGAAATTCATATTTTCAAATCTGTTTTTCACACATATCCAAACTGTATGTGCAGAGTTTCTTTTCTCACAACTCTAGATATATATAAAGATTATTTTAAGGGTCGTCTCAATGGATGCAAAGGTTGTCGCACTTATTATTACATGCATATTGTGACAAGAGACAATCTACCCTAGTTCATCTTTCTCTTGAAGAATCTGTTGCATTTGTATGCTAAGAGTTTTATAACCAAGGTGCTTCTTGATCTTCATCGTGTGGATGAACTAAATAATTTTGTAGCCAACATTTTTCTCAAGTTGGTGTGTTAGTCACGTATTGGGATCCATACATTTATTGGTTAGTCATGTACTAGGAATCATGCATTGAAAGGAGAGATTGTCACTACATTATAAGTCCAATTGGGTACTGAGGTAAGGATTCAACTGTAAGTTGGTATAAGGTACTGGGATTCCTTTACTTGTAACCGCTTGCTTTGATAATAGTGGATTCTCGGGAGTGGTGACCTTAAATTCACCCTATGAGGTTTTGCCTCGGTGATTTTCTCCATTCGTAAACAAATCACCCATATTAAATTTAATTTCCGTTGCATTTAGTTATTTAAAGATTATTTTAAGGGTCGTCTCAATGGATGCAAAGGTTGTCGCACTTGTTGTTACATGCATATTGTGACCGGAGACAATCTGCCTTAGTTCATCTTTCTCTTGAAGAAGCTGCTACATTTGTACGCTAAAAGTTTTATAACCAAGGTGCTTCTTGATCTTTATCGTGCGAATGAACTGAATAACTTTGCAGCTAACATTTTTCTCAAGTTGGTGTGTTAGTCACATACTAGGATCTGTGCATTGATTGATTAGTCACGTACTAAGAACCGTGCATTGAAAGGAGAAATTGTCATTACATTATAAGTTCAATTGAGTATTGAGGTAAGAATTCAACTATAGGTTGGTATAAGGTACTATAATTCCTTTACTTGTAACTGCTTGCTTTGATAATAGTGGATTCTCGGGAATGGTGACCTTAAATTCACCCAGTGGGTTTTTGCCTCGGTGATTTTCTTCATTCGTAAACAAATCACTCATGTCAAATTTAATTTCCGTTGCATTTAGTTATTTGGTGATTTGTTTGTACTACCACGCTTATTGCATGTTATTGAATCTAATTAATTTCACTTGGCTAAATTAATTGATTAAGTTACCTAATGGGTCAATACATTCTTGGCCTATCAACTTACATGACTTAAAAAGTCATATCACTTTATTAAAACACACATAGATAATCATGTTAATCCTTTTGTTTTGTTTTCAAATAAATATACAGTTATTTTTTTTTTTTTTTCCGAGTTAAAAGAAGATAGAGTTAAACATAAGTATTAATCATTAGCTAAATGGATTTTAGTAGTCCACACCGTCAAACTTTGGAAATCTAGTCATCATATATATAAGCAAAAACAAAAAAAAAAATTATATATATATATATATATATCTTGTTCACTTTAATGATTTGGGAATTAGGCAGTGATCTAAATTATATATATATATATATATATCTTGTTCACTTTAATGATTTGGGAATTAGGCAGTGATCTGCTCTCTCTCTATTCAACCACGTTCAAAACCAGACATCTCTCTCTCTCTCTCTCTCTCTCTCTCTCTATATATATATATAGATATATATCTAAATTCCAAATCTTATTTGTTGCTTAGGTTTTTGATATGTCACACTCTTCTGTAGTACCTTGCTCCTTATTCTACAATCCTGCAACTAACATAGGTAGGTGAAAAGAGAAAGAGACTGATAATTAATGGAGGCCAGAGATGCGCCTATGCATAATTATAAGAAACAAAGTAACCACTTGCATGATTAAACAGGAGGGCTGCTAGAAGATACAAACTCTTATATTATTACAGTAGAGCTGCTAGAAGATACAAAGTAATCCCTTGCATAATTACACAAGATAATATATAAGTGCCTCTGTATTACAAGCAAATCATATTTTCTAGCTTGCTACAGAAGAGTATTACTTCTCTAATACAAGAGGAGTATTTAATATAGTAGTTTACACAAAAGTATACAAGAAAGAGCTAACTAGTTTTTAAGCCCAGTACCAGAGCGATTTGCTTTTCCGTTAGAGTAATCTGTTAGCAATACTCCACCATGGATCTCTGCAGCCTTTTTGCTAGTGATGATCTCTGCCTGTTTCCTCGGAAAATGCTTATCAGTCATCCTGGGCCGACCAAAGACTCTGTCTAACATATCAAAGCCTTCTGCTCCAGCCTTAACAAGTTTTGCCTGAGGTGCCATATTGCTCAAAAGAACAGCTCAGACTGATATATAAATCAATTAGCTCTCTTGTTTTCCTGATACTAAGATTAATGGTGAAACCCCCCTTATATATAAATCAAGTAAAGAACGTTGGACAGAACTCTTGTAGAAAGAGAACCTTTGGTGCATGATTAATTCTTTTGGTTATTGATTCTCTTCAAAGATGCCAAGTAGGGGTATAGATAAGTTTAGCCTTTTTTGAATAGGGGAAAAAACCAGGACCATGGTTCCAAAGCACAATATTCTAGAAAGAGTGAAAGAGAAGATGTAAACCAAAGTAGATGAATATATTTATCAAGGTTTTCTTTAAGTCCCTTTTCTATGAAAATCACTAGAGTTCAAATCTTCTGTCCCACTTTTTCTGCTCCACTCTATACTACATTAATAAATATTTGTCACGTGATACTATTAATTAATAACTGTATGATTAATAAGTCAATAATAATAATATTTAATTAATTAGGTGAACACGTGATAAGTATTTATTGGTGGAGTATAGAGTGGAGCAGGAAAAGTGAGACAGAAGATTTGGACTCAAATCACTAACCGTCAAGCACTCATAGATGAATATACTTTTGGTAAACACTTACTCCTTTGAGCCTATTATGAGGTACTACCAATTATGGTCCTCTCTCAATAATCCATTAAGATTGTAATATAAGAGTAAAAAATAAAAAAGAAGAAAGGCTTCAACCTGACTGTCAGGCACTTGTCTTATATATTGAAAGGTTAATAATGTTATAAGGAAAGTTAATAAATACCTTAAGGACATTTATGGATAAACTATTTTAAGAAAGTTTCTATGAGAAAAAAAAAGTTAATGTTTTATATTTTTTTTTCATAAAAGTGGTATAAAATTTTAAAAAAAAATTATTTATTTACAAATGATTTAAGGATATTTATTAACGAACCATAATGATATTACCATAATTGTTTTAGTGATTGTGAATGGACAAATCATAGCCATGGAAAAAGATGTCTAGAGACTTTTTTTTTTTTTTTTTTGAGAGATGTCTAGAGACTTGGTTCTAATAATTGATGATTAAAAATAAATTATTTTTATTATATATTTTAAGATATAGGAATTTGAATCCAAATATATTTAATGGATAGCCATGAGAGAGAGAGAGAGTTATTGGTGATTCCCACAAAAACATGCCACGCGTCAAGTAGAACTTATGATCTTTTCATTACAAAGCAAAATTTTCTTTATTCAGAAATAACTATTACCACTCACTTAAATCGCAATTTCAATGCAAATTATGATTTGTGTGTAGTTGTATGCTTTAATTATAGTGGTATGTAATAAACACCACTCTTATAAAATGATAAGAGTGAAAAGTTTGGGAAAATTGTGAAAGTGTTAGCGCAGTCAATACAAAATGTACCTATTGCATTAATCTAGGGAAAAAGTGAAACACACACACACACACAAAATATATATATATATCTTGGCCTTTTTTCCCAAATAAGTTTTGATAGGGAACATAGCTAGTTTCTTTTAAATAATAATATATATGGATAAATTTTGTGAACAAGAATGAGTTCTATCTTGATTCCCAATTGGAAAATGATACAACGGACGGAAAAGGTGCATGGCACCATATATATGGTTCGAGGTCTCAGAAAGATTGGAAATCAATCATATATGCTAACTAGTATCAATGGAAGGGAAAGAAGTGCAATAATGGATAAAGGTTTACTGCATGTTAACTTGTCTATATTCCATGCTCAACCATGCAGATACTTGCTAGTTGCTACTCATACTCACCTGCAAAGAGACACATGCATGTGCACGCAGAATGAGAGTAAGATAGCTGAATTCTAAACTTTGGCAGAAAGTGGAATTTTTATTAAGTTTTTTTATTTTTTATTTCACTAATCTTTCTTTCCATGAGTTTTTATGGAGAGAGAGAGAGAGAGAGAGAGAGAGAGAGAGAGAGAGAGAGAGAGAATGCAAGCATATTGATTTCAAACGTTGGATACTGGATAGCCAGCAATTTTAGTGAACTAGTATTTTTTTTTTTTTTTTTTTATGATTGATCCTTTTTTTTTTTTGACTATTTTATGATTGATCTTAAATATCCAATAATTGTACTTCTATTGGAGATCTAATGAACTAGTTGTATTATTTTACAAAACAATTAAAATAGTATAGTTTAATAATAAGTCATTAATTAATTCCAGGGCCATAGGATTTAAGGGGAGTATTGTGACAAATTACCACAGATATCAAATATTTAATAAAATTTATGTTAATTTTATTATGTTTTCAAAATGGTTATTTGTCCATTTCTATTAGTAATCTAGTGATACTTGAAATTATATGAGTTACTAGATGGTTTAATAAATGCCTCTTATATAACACTTAACAATTAGATTACTAATGAAAATGAACGATAGTAATATGCAAAACCAAAATGAAAATTTTAAAATGTAAATGGTTAAAATGAAATTAAACAATTCCAAACTTTAAGGGTTAAAAGAGTACTTTTAGTCTGGTGGTGAATCCTATAAACAGAGTAAAGTTTTGCCAATAACTTTTTATGGATGAGAGAAGGTATTTTTGGTGGCATAATAAGATGTTTATTGCATGTTAGTTTAGAGGAGAGAAAAGAAGTTAAAACAAATTTATTTGCATTCTTACCCAAATAATTTAGATTGAGAACGTAGATAGTAATTTTATTTATTTAATATTTATTTATGAATGACACATGAAGTTTGGGAAAACGAATGAATATATATATTTTTCATTGGAAAATGATACCAAAAGATCGATAAAGGCAACACCACCATGGAGCTCTGCTTCCAAGTTCCACTGTGCCATTGGAAATCAATCATGTCCAGTCACAAGGGAGAGAAACAGTGTCTCGATCGAGTTAGTAGATATTTTTACTACACATCATCAATCACTAAAAAGAAGGAATTTCATGCATCATATATATGCCTCTTCTTTTCTTCTCTCTCTTGAGTTAGAAAATATCATTAAAAATCAAATAATTTATCTGCCAAAACAAAAATAAAATAAAAGGGCTATTCCAAACCAAAATTTGTTCATATAATCAGACTTAACATATGAGCAGCCACTTCAGAGATCATGTCTTCCTTTTTAGTACATATTTGTTTAATTGGTAGAGGGCTTATGAGAAGAAAAATAAATATATCATATTCACATAGGATATGTGTTATTCACGATAACAAACGCAGATACATCATACATGGGCACCCAACAAGATAAACATTCAGAGTTAGATGAGACTATAGTTTGGTTGTTTGGCACAAGATTGGAATAAATTAGATTTTCCAACAGAACCTTTCTTCTTCTTTTTTAGATAATCACAGAACCTTTTCTTTTTATTACAAGTAATTTTCCAAGAAAGTGGCACGATCGGATTCCATAGTGAATTCGCAAATCGCAATGCCAGAACCTTACTTTCTTTTCTTTTTCTCTAATAATCATAGATAAGCCACCACTAGTAGATATCTTGATGAGATATATATATATATATAGTTCTTTAAGTACTTTATTTATTAGTTTGTATTTTTTTGAGATTAAAAATTAAAGATTACCTAGATATAATGGGAAATGCTAAATTATTAAAAAAAATAAAGTGATGGAAGTTATTTAATAACTGTAATTTCTTCCAGTTTCCAATATTTGGTTCATTATGTATATCCCGGCCGGGTGAAAGGGGTCTTTGTGAATCTGGTTCCTTACATAGCCTTTCCTCCAAAAATCCAAAATCTTGGTTAAAAAAGTGGCATTTCTTCTTTGACTGATAACTCACGTTTGAAGTTTTGTGCTAGTATCCATAACGCACTTACATACAATAACAATATGTTCATATATAATCTTGTTTAGACCTGAGTTACCGACCAATCACATATGTAGCGAATTAATTCAACTAGTTATTCCACATAGATATTCCAAAACATTAACTCAATCACCACAATCAATCATCAAATCAAAGCAATAATAATTAAGAAAGCAATGTTTTAGTGATGAAGCGGAAAACTAATGAAGAATTTCATCAATGAAAAAGCACTCTGAGAATCCATTCCCATGGAAAATAGTCTTTGCAAGACAATTGCATAGCTATACTATTCATCGTAACCTCTACAAAAACTGTATTTGCCTCTCACAACAGTAACTCCGGAGTCTACCTAAGCGGATACGCTCTACAAATGAACCATCTACAACTCTTGGAACTCCAAATTTCAGCAATAATTCACTATTGGAGAAACAAACTTTGTGGTTTTTAGAACAATATAAAACTCATAGTAAGAAAATAATTCAATAATTATTGTATAGGATCAAAGAACAAGGATGGATTTTCACTACTGTTTAGGCTCAAGGAGAAGGTTTTCAAGCTAGATTGGCTTGGTATGACTTTGATTTGAACATGGTAGCCTTCTATATAGAAAATAGTGCTTAAGGGTGCTTATATAGCTATCTTAAAGCCTTAGATAACTTACACTTTCAGCTGAATTCAAATCATAATTCTAGGCAATCTCGCTCAAGTGAAAGTCGAGCAACTCACGAAGTTTCTGATTTGTTAATGTTTTGCTCAGGCAAATTTGGGTTTTATTTTTGTGAAACTGATGTTCTTCAAATCCTTCAATCAGCTTAATGTTCCACTTCTAACCGAATTCAAATAAATCACTTTCATTCCTTTAAAATCAATGTTTGTAACATCTACAAGTTAACAGATTATATATAATCCTATCAATGAAATAATATATCTACTAATTGTCCATTTCGGAACAATTTATTTAGCTAAAGATGAAAACGTTTTGCTTAAAGTACCGTAGATATAAAAGTAAAAGTTAATTGAAATAGTTCAGTGGGACCCATAAATAGTATCAGAAAATGCAATGGGACTTATGAATAATAGCAAAAATAAGCTGAATAGTAAAATAAGTTGATAAAAATAATCAATGCCAAACACACACTAAATTTAGTCCTACAAGAGATGTTTCATATATCTAATCCTTAGCAATTCCCAATTTGTTTTAAATTCTACAATTATGGAAGTCGTACTTGAAAGAATATCACTTTGTAACTATGGTGCTTTTTCTCATGCACTTCATTTTATCTTGGATGGTGATAGATTCAATGTACGCTGTTTGGTTCAACATATGAGACATTTGACTAGTTTAAAATTGTTAGGGGGGTTACCTGATATCTCAAACTGTTTGGATTTGATTATATATGTATATATTATGTAGGTGCGTAATGAGCCCCATATTGAGTTTTAAAAATTTTTATTTTACATATAATTCTTCCATGTTTCATCTTCACCATTATAGAATTGTCATCCACTATGAGACCAATAAGAAATTGAGAAAGACAAAGAGATTATAGTGGAGAAGCATAAAACTAGAAAAGGATAGCTAGATAATACAAAGTACATATAATCTTCAAGTCCAGAGTTACAGGGCTGAGATCTGATCTTAGCTATAATACTTCATCACTACACAAGGGAAGTTCTTCTATTTTTATTTTTATTTTTCCATATGTAGTACTACTAGCTAGAAAGGAAAAAGAAAATATTGAGAACAGCTTTGCATTATTGGTCTGCCTCATATAGCTTTCCTTTTCATCAGATGAACTTGACTTTGCTCAGCGAAGTTCGCTGTGTATCCCACGGTAATTAGCATGGCCCGCAGTGTTGCTGTTTGGCATGTTGCTATTGTTAATGGGCTCTTTCATCTGAGAAAACTGGCTACTATATTGATACCCTGGAGGAGGATAATAAGGCCTTCCTGCTCCAGACCTCCTAGGCCGACCATAGTACTTGTCTATTATGGCAAACCCTTCCAACCCAATCTTGACAAGCTCAGCCTGAGATGCCATGCTTAACTGCTTAACTAATCTACAAATCAAGTAACTTTCTCTTGCTCTCTTGGTATCAAGGTTACAGGCTAGGCCCCAATATATAGGAATCACAGAATGCTAGTTCACATGTAAACTAAATTTGGCCGGTGATTCTTTGTAGAATTTTTGGGATATGATCATTGATTCCTTTCAAGGGCCGGTGGCATAGTATTCTTCTTTTCTGGTCCAAAGTTATAATGACCCGAGTATCTAGAACAACTGTAAGTAGAAATACAAAAATAAATATGTGTTATTTGAATGTTTTTCGGTGGTTGTATAATTTACAAGATTCTTTCGTGGGAAAATCAACTATTATTTGCATTGCAACCATATAGTTATCTGTACGTGAAATTTCTGACGTAATACTACTTAGCTCATCATGCTTTTGGTACTGAGCTTACTTATGAAGCTTAAATATTCCCCTCTTTAATTAGCTGGGGTAGGCAAGATTTGATTGGTATTGAGGTGGCAGGGAAAACAGACACGACCAGAGAAAAAGTTGCAGAAGGTTGTCATGGCGCTTATCCAATGCCAACATGGTCCATGGAAGAATGTTTCTTTAACCAAATTATTGAGATTTAGGACCTAGATTATATATAAAAAGAATATTTGAAGCCGTAGCTCACAGGGTACGTAGTTTGTTTACTTTACAATAATGTTTTGAGCATCTTTCCTTTTCTTACTTTTCTTAATGACAAATATCTTCTAGTAGGGTTGGCAAATTAACACATTGATCCGCTAATGTTAGAAACCTTTTTAGTGTTGACTAATTACGTAACCATTTTTTTTTTTTTTGGGGGTAATTGTTCAAACATATTCCATTGTAATTGTATGGTGTAAATGAGATTGAAGACTAAAGACTAGTGTTATACTGTACCAGTATGAAGTTCTCAATTGAGCAATACTCTTTTTTTTTTTTTTTCTTTTTTTTTTTTTTTGAGAAACTCAATTTTCAATTGAGCAATATTAGAACAATATAAAACTCATAGTAAGAAAATAATTCAATAATTATTGTATAGGATCAAAGAACAAGGATGGATTTTCACTACTGTTTAGGCTCAAGGAGAAGGTTTTCAAGCTAGATTGGCTTGGTATGACTTTGATTTGAACATGGTAGCCTTCTATATAGAAAATAGTGCTTAAGGGTGCTTATATAGCTATCTTAAAGCCTTAGATAACTTACACTTTCAGCTGAATTCAAATCATAATTCTAGGCAATCTCGCTCAAGTGAAAGTCGAGCAACTCACGAAGTTTCTGTTTTGTTAATGTTTTGCTCGGGCAAATTTGGGTTTTATTTTTGTGAAACTGATGTTCTTCAAATCCTTCAATCAGCTTAATGTTCCACTTCTAACCGAATTCAAATAAATCACTTTCATTCCTTTAAAATCAATGTTTGTAACATCTACAAGTTAACAGATTATATATAATCCTATCAATGAAATAATATATCTACTAATTGTCCATTTCGGAACAATTTATTTAGCTAAAGATGAAAAAGTTTTGGTTAAAGTACCGTAGATATAAAAGTAAAAGCTAATTGGAATAGTTCAGTGGGACCCATAAATAGTACCAGAAAATGCAATGAGACTTATGAATAATAGCAAAAATAAGCTGAATAGTAAAATAAGTTGACAAAAATAATCAATGCCAAACACACACTAAATTTAGTCCTACAAGAGATGTTTCATATATCTAATCCTTAGCAATTCCCAATTTGTTTTAAATTCTACAATTATGGAAGTCGTACTTGAAAGAATATCACTTTTTCTCATGCACTTCATTTTATCTTGGATGGTGATAGATTCAATGTACGCTGTTTGGTTCAACATATTAGACATTTGACTAGTTTAAAATTGTTAGGGGGGTTACCTGATATCTCAAACTGTTTGGATTTGATTATATATGTATATATTATGTAGGTGCGTAATGAGCCCCATATTGAGTTTTTAAAATTTTTATTTTACATATAATTCTTCCATGTTTCATCTTCACCATTATAGAATTGTCATCCACTATGAGACCAATAAGAAATTGAGAAAGACAAAGAGATTATAGTGGAGAAGCATAAAACTAGAAAAGGATAGCTAGATAATACAAAGTACATATGATCTTCAAGTCCAGAGTTACAGGGCTGAGATCTGATCTTAGCTATAATACTTCATCACTACACAAGGGAAGTTCTTCTATTTTTATTTTTATTTTTCCATATGTAGTACTACTAGCTAGAAAGGAAAAAGAAAATATTGAGAACAGCTTTGCATTATTGGTCTGCCTCATATAGCTTTCCTCTTCATCAGATGAACTTGACTTTGCTCAGCGAAGTTCGCTGTGTATCCCACGGTAATTAGCATGGCCCGCAGTGTTGCTGTTTGGCATGTTGCTATTGTTAATGGGCTCTTTCATCTGAGAAAACTGGCTACTATATTGATACCCTGGAGGAGGATAACAAGGCCTTCCTGCTCCAGGCCTCCTAGGCCGACCATAGTACTTGTCTATTATGGCAAACCCTTCCAACCCAATCTTGACAAGCTCAGTCTGAGATGCCATGCTTAACTGCTTAACTAATCTACAAATCAAGTAACTTTCTCTTGCTCTCTTGGTATCAAGGTTACAGGCTAAGCCCCAATATATAGGAATCACAGAATGCTAGTTCACATGTAAACTAAATTTGGCCGGTGATTCTTTGTAGAATTTTTGGGATATGATCATTAATTCCTTTCAAGGGCCGGTGGCATAGTATTCTTCTTTTCTGGTCCAAAGTTATAATGACCCAAGTATCTAGAACAACTGTAAGTAGAAATACAAAAATAAATATGTGTTATTTGAATGTTTTTCGGTGGTTGTATAATTTACAAGATTCTTTCGTGGGAAAATCTACTATTATTTGCATTGCAACCATATAGTTATCTGTACGTGAAATTTCTGACGTAATACTACTTAGCTCATCATGCTTTTGGCACTGAGCTTACTTATGAAGCTTAAATATTCCCCTCTTTAATTAACTGGGGTAGGCAAGATTTGATCGGTATTGAGGTGGCAGGGAAAACAGACACGACCAGAGAAAAAGTTGCAGAAGGTTGTCATGGCGCTTATCCAATGCCAACATGGTCCATGGAAGAATGTTTCTTTAACCAAATTATTGAGATTTAGGGCCTAGATAATATATAAAAAGAATATTTGAAGCCGTAGCTCACAGGGTACGTAGTTTGTTTACTTTACAATAATGTTTTGAGCATCTTCCCTTTTCTTACTTTTCTTAATGACAAATATCTTCTAGTAGGGTTGGCAAATTAACACATTGATCCGCTAATGTTAGAAACCTTTTTAGTGTTGACTAATTACATAACCATTTTTTTTTTTTTTGGGGTAATTGTTCAAACATATTCCATTGTAATTGTATGGTGTAAATGAGATTGAAGACTAAAGACTAGTGTTATACTGTACCAGTATGAAGTTCTCAATTGAGCAATACTCTTTTTTTTTTCTTTTTTTGAGAAACTCAATTTTCAATTGAGCAATACTACTTGCTCAATCGGCAAAATCGAGAGTTTGGATCAAAATTTTCAGTCGAGTGAGCCTATTAAGGAGAGCCACTGACTTGCAGGGCTTTTTTTGGTTCTTCTAGCTTTAATTAATCTTCTTTCTCAAACTGAAGTTTAAGTTATGTTTCCTTAGCTATGCCCAAAACCAGTGAGGCTCATATTTTATTTTGTATTTCTTGTATTATTGTAATTTTTGTACTAGCTATACTCCCTTGACATTAAGCCTATAGATGTAGGTCTCTCCTCTATGAATAGAGCAATGCTTATTATGCACACTCTATTGCACACATTTACATACAAGTGAAAAAACAACAACTGAAATCACGATGTCCACAACCATTGATGCCGCCCCTCGACAACTCATCATCATCGTTAACTGACAACTCTTGACCATTTACTTTTTTTCCACGTGCAAATGTTTGTATTTAGGGTACTTATCTTCCATAGCAACTACTTATCTTCCGTGAACCTCCTAAATTAGCCACCACAATCGCATCCACCATTTTGTGATAGAAACTTATTCCATTACACTGTCAGTTACAACTTAGCAGAGTTAAATACAAGTTTTCCTTTTTTTTGAGTTGAAAGACAGCAGAGTTAAACACAAGGTTTTTTTTTTTTTTTTTATATAAAAAAAAAATAAAAAAAAAGATTAATTCAACAGTTTATAAGAGGGAAAGAAGATTTGAACCCTGAACTGCTCTGTTGGAAAAATTAAAAACTAACAATTAATTAAACTAACACAGCTCATTGCAAATGTTAAACATGGATTTTAGGGAGGCCACACGTCAAACTTTTGGAATCTTGTTCACTTTAATGGTTAGGGAATTAGGCAGTGATCTGCTCTGTCTATTCAACCAAATTCAAAATCACACCCAATATCTAATTTCTAAATCTAATTTGTTGCACTAGTTTTTGATACGTCACACTCTTCTGTAGTCCTTGCATTGATTCTACAATCCTGCAATTCATTCACATAGGGAGGAGAAGAGAGAAAGAGCATGATAATTAATGGAGGCGAGGCCAGAGATGCGCCTATGCATAGGATCGGAAGCTAGAAGAAAGAAACAAAGTAACAACTTGCATGATTACAGGAGAGCTAGAATATATATAAAAAAATAAAAATAAATAAAAAAAAGGTCTTATATTATTACAGGAGAGATGCTAGTAATGCCTCTATGTTACAAGCAAAGCATATTTTCTAGCTTGCTATAGAAGATTATTTTACTTCTCCAACACAAGAGGAGTATTTACAGTAGTTTTCACTTTTCACAAAGCATACAAGCAAGAGCTAGTATTTAAGCCCTGTACCGTGGCGATTTGCTTTGTATTCTGTAATCACTATCCCACCATAGATCTCTGCAGCCATTTTGCTATTGATCTCTGGCTGTTTCTTAAAAACTTGATGACTTCCTTGATGGAAGTACTGCCTTTCGGCCTTCCTGGGCCGGCCATAGTACTCTTCCAACAGAGCAAAGCCTTCCAATCCAGCCTTAACAAGGTTTGCCTGAGGTGCCATATTGCTCAAAATTAAGAACAGAACAAACAGATTACAAATCAATTGAAGCTGTCTCGTTTTCCTGATACAAAGTTTACAGACGAAACCCCCTTTATATAGCCAGCAAGCCAGCCTTGGGAACCTTGTGGCCCAAGTAAGGAACGTTGAACCGAAATTTAATAAATTAAGAGAGAGAAAAAATAAGAACAAGGTCTCCTGACCTTTTCGTGATTCTCTTCCAAGATACAAAGTAGGGCTATAAATGAGTTTTGCTTTTGTTGGACAACATATATTTTTAGCTTCTGATTTCACTTTTGTTATCTTAGCATTTGTAGGATTTATAATGGATCAATGGTGGGATCTACTTGAAATTCCAATATTACCCACTAGAATTTGGGGCTTGTCTTTGTTTGGCCATATTTCTAGATCTCATTAACCTAGAAAGGCCGAAGCCTTTTGAAAAATGTGGTCAGTCAAATGGTGGTTTGGATTTTTTTAATTTACCATTAAAAAAAAAAAATCAAGCTATGTGTGTATTATCCTAATCGTCCATCTTCTTTTATTGGTGTGTATATGATACCATAAATATTATAACACCCCAATAGGCAATAGCTCTTTATATGACTACTTTACGACTCTAACTATTATCATAAAAGACAAAATTTATGTATAATACGTTAGGTGTTATTCTTTAAGTTATTCTCTTAAGATTCAGCCATATGGATACTTAATTAAAAATTACACTTCCATCTCATGAGAAAAAATTCATATGACAGAATCTTAAAAAATAAATTTAAGGAATAGCACATAAGTATTGTATCTAAGTCTTGCTCCTATTACATATAATTATGAAGACCGGTATTGGGGTACCTTGACCAGGAGGCTCAGCCTTCATAGGTTAGGGACCACCTTTCTTGCAAGTGATATGATATTTATAGTTTTGTTTATTAATTTCATGGAAATTTTTAGAGTTTTACACAAACAGGTATTTAAAAATTAAGCATTTATTGACAAAATTTAGGATTAAACTTGGATAACTAGCTTGGCAAAACTCTAAATGATGATTTATCGTAGCTCAGATTCTGCTTCTTAGGCTGCGTTTGTTTTGGGTGAAAATTGTTTCAGGAAATCATTTTCCGTAAAATAGGCTGTTTGGTTGGTTTTGAAAATAGAATTTTTCAGAAATCATTTTCATTTGACCGTAAAAAATTTGCTTTGACCACTGAAATGCATTTCCATTCCTATTTTCACTTCAATTGATTTCCGGAGAGAGAGAGAGAGAGAGAGCGCAAGGAAGAAGAGGGAGTGCGACATCGTCGGCGAACCCCGAGGTCCAGTCCGACGATCGCACGCACCAGATCGCACCGATCTCGTCACCGGCAAACCCCGAGCACCGTGCCACTCGATCTCGCCTCCGCCACGCGATCTCGCCTTCGACCCATTGATCTTCGACCTTCGACCTTCCATCTTCAATCTTCGACCTTCGACCTTCAACCCACTCGATCTCTTTCTCTGTGTGATTTTGATTCCTGTGTGATTTTTTATTTTTGTTGTTGTTGTTGAATTGGAGTTTGTTCTGTGGATTGAAATTTTCTGTTGTTGTTGATTTTTTTTGTTGTTGTTAAAATTTTATGTAATAAAATTTGTTTGGATGTTGAGAAAATAGCTGAGAAAATGTGAAAAATTTGTAGGAAAATAGCATTTTCATAATAGAACCAAACACATGAAAGTATTTTCCACAACAATTTTCATAATACAACCAAACACTTGAAAATATTTTCCTTTTCTGGAAAATAACATTTTCGAAAAATATCTATATTCCGAAAAATATTTTACAGGAACCAAACATAGCCTTAGTAGCATTTCGACAACACTTCCTTAATGTTATTGGATTTCAAGCTTGGATCAACCAAATTTTTTGGCAGAGGTTCTGTGGTCAAGTCGGAATTATAGGTTTCGAATTATACAAAATTTTGGCAGGCATTGGAATCTAGCTAATTCAAACCGAACAAAATTTATCTACAAAAAAAACTCTTTAAAAAGTTTAAGGACAAAAAAAGAGATTCTTGCAATTTTATTTATATATATATATATATAATTTTTGATTCCTGAGTCATAAAAGAACCAAGTTCCGGAGAAAAAAGTAATTAAAATATTAGCCGTCTAGAAAAAATTTTTAAAAAAAAGTATTATAGAGTTGCAAGTTGTTAAACTTATGGTTAAATGATTAAATTCACAATTTTCTAACTGCTTATGTTTTTGAGACAATCGGTAATTTAAAATGGTATCAAAGCAGGAGATCTTGAGTTCGAACAATCGGTAATTTATCTAAATGTCTCTCTTTTCGGTGGATTTATAATTTTTTTTTTTTTTTTTTTGCGCTGAATAATGTAGTACAGTCTCAAATGGATTTTTAAATCCAGCCAAACGTGATATTTCTGACGTAATACTTCTTAGCTCATACTGTGCATATTGAGCTCACTTAAAAAGCATAAATACTCCTGTCTTTCAATGGGGTACGCAAGATTTGATGGGTATTGAATTGAGGTGGCAAGAAAAACAAAAACGACAAGAGAAAAGGTAACAGAAAGTTGGTCATGAAGCTTATCCATTACAACATGGAAGCATATTTACCCAAATTATTGACTTTCAGATCATAGATAAAATGGATATATATATATATATATATATTTGAATTTTGAAGGGGTAGCCCACGATACCCATTTTGTTTACCATAATGTTTAGAGCATCTTTCCTTTTGCGTCCTTTTCTCAATGGCTAATGTTAAGTTCTAGATTAACAAATTTCAATCTTATTTTAATTGAATTTATAATGTGCCATAAAAAATTTAAGCTTGCAAATCCAAAATAACTTAAAGATGATAAAAGTTGAAGATTTTGACAAGCCTTTAATTGATGCTCGAGGGATCAAACAAGTGTCTTCAACAATAACCTTTTGATAGTGGTGAATGGGGATAAAATGGGCTTTTGCCCTTTTTGAGCAAATTAATTAGTTTTATACTTCCTTTTTCAAACTAAGTAGGAAAATATCCATTTTTTAAAACTCGATTTATGATAAATCGAGTTAGGCCCTATAGTGACGTTTTAAGGAACCTATAGTGATATTTTTTAAGATCTGTAGTGACGTTTTTTAACTCGACCTCAATGAAATCGAGTTATAAGTAAAAAAAAATTGCCTATAACTCGATTTCATTGAGGTCGAGTTAAAAAACATCACTATAAATCTTAAAAACGTCACTATAGACTCATTAAAACGCCACTATAGGGCTTCATAATTTTTTTTTAACTCGATTTATCATAAATCGAGTTTTAAAAGAGAGGCATTTCCCTACTTAATTTGGAAAATAGGGTATAAAGCTAATTAATTTACTCGAAAATGGCAAAAGCCCATTTTGTCCTGGTGAAAGGAGATTATCGTCAATTTCTCAATAGTGGCTCATATATATGATCTATATTAACATTTTTGTAATTTGTTTTGTAAGTATAAGTACTTAGCATAATCCAACTAAATTTTAGGAGTCCACACCTGAAACTTGCAAAATCTAGATTTTTTTTTTTTAATTATAATTTATACCTTATAAGTTTGGTAATTATCATTTTAATTCTTTAAGTTTAAATTTTGTCATTATAGTTCGTTAACTTTGATTACAATCATTTTTGTTAGTTCGTTCATCAGCATTTGAAAAACACCTCTAATCCTTTTAAAATGACTTCATTTCATGTTTGTAACATTAAAGAATGACTTAAAATAGTGTTATTTTAAGAGAGTTAAATGTCTTTTACAAATGGTAATGAAAGGAAGGAATAATATATATGACCATGTTGACAAAGTTAAAGGACTAAATTAAACTTTAAACTTAAAAAACTACAATGACAATTGACTAAACTAGCTAAGAGGGCGTATATTGTATTTTTACCTCTTTTTAGGTTAAGTATGGAGTATAAAGTAAAAAAAATTAGTTCATTTTAATGGTCTCTGAATTGGGCAGTCTGCACTTTATTGGAGCACATTTAAAATCTTACCTAATATCAAAGGGCGATGATTGTTACACATCAAATATCTAAATCAAATTGGTTACACTGGCTTTTGATATATACGGCAGTACTCGATCTCTTCTTTAGTCCATGGGGGGAGAGAAGAGAGAGAAAGCGACTAAGATAATTAGTGGAGGAGATGTGCCAGTATGTACAGTAGGGCTAGAAGAAATTAACAGACTAAACGCTTGCATAATTACAGGAGAGGAAAGATTATCAAAATAAGCCCTTATATCACTACACAGGAGAGCTTTAGATGATACAAAGCAAGTGCTTGCATGCATGATTACAGGAAAGCTAGCTACCTAAAAGTGCTTTTGCTTTCTATATTAGATAGCATATTTTCTAAACAGAAGAGACTGAAGAGTATATATATTACTTCTGTAATACAAGATTAGTATCTATAGTAGTTTGCACAAAGTACTTATATGCAAGAAAGAGCTAGTATTTAAGCCCAGTACCAAAGCGAACTACTTTTTCGTTAGTGAAATCTGTAACCAGTGTCCCACCATTGATCACTGGAGCGGGCTGTTTCTTTGGAACTTGACTTCGGTAATGAATACTGGGCCTCCTTGACCGACCATAGTATTCATCTAACAGTGCAAAGCCCTCCATTCCAATCTTAACAAGGTCTGCCTCTGCCTGAGATGCCATTTTTCTCAAAAGATCAACAACACAAACAGATATGAAACTCAATTAATTGTCTTTGTTTTCTTGATGCAGTTTAAGGTTACAGGTGAAACTCCCCTTATATAGAACTTCCAGCAAGTGACTCTATCTTTCCTACCTTATGGCCCAATAGAGAACGCTGAACAGAACGTAAAAAAAGAGAGAAAAAAATGAAGCCTCCCACCAATGGTGAATGTTGATTCTCTTCAAAGATGCAAAGTAGAGATAGCTTAGATTTTTATAAATAGATCCCTAATCCGCTTGTAGAAAATTCTTATTAGTTTTTATCTATTTGATAAATAAGTTTAATTCAAGCCTAAGTTTAAGCTTATTTATTAAACAAGCTAAGCCTAAATATAATAGTATGTTAATGTAATTTTCATACATGTACACCTGTCATTCAAAGGGCATGAAGAAATAATTGTGTTAAGAATGCTTATTTAATTAAAATTATACTTATTATTCTTA
Organism: Quercus suber; assembly: GCF_002906115.3. Classification (NCBI taxonomy): domain Eukaryota; kingdom Viridiplantae; phylum Streptophyta; class Magnoliopsida; order Fagales; family Fagaceae; genus Quercus; species Quercus suber. The sequence goes on along the minus strand of NW_027069526.1, from coordinate 335,660 downwards.
TAATTCATTAGTTAGAGGTAGAAGATTTGAACTTTTGAGTGTTTTTGTTAAAAACTTTTATAGGTGTCAGTTGAATTATAAAATTCTTGACAGTTAAGTTAATTATTGAGGCTATACACTAACTTGACTGCAAATATCTTAAAATACTTCAAGCTTGCTTTTATATATGAAGTGACTAGTATAACCTATTGAGATCTATTAAGGGGGGAAAAAATACCAGGTTTTTCTTTAAAATTTAACATCATATTAATTAAAATTTTACATCAATCAATGAAAGAGGACAACAACAAACTATATATATATATATATATTAACAACAGCAACCAAAAAAAAAAAAAAGACAACATTTATATATGGTAAGAGTTATGAGTCTTACGATTTAGTGACTATAGCATTCCTTCTTTTGTCTTATAAAGTAAATATTAAACTTGTTGTACACAAACTGTTTTACAAACATCTTAAAAAATAATTATTGAAATCGTGTTTTTTGAAGTGTGTAAAATTGTGTTAAACAATTTGTGTATAATAAACACTACTCTAACCTAAATATGGATTTGAGTCACTATTTCTCACTTGTTTTATTTATTTTTTTAAAGGATAATTATCATCAAAGCTTGATGGTTCCCTCAAACATACAACGTGTACAAGTTGTGCCAATAGCTTATTTATGATCTTCTTAGTACAAAGCAAAAATATTCTCGATTATCAATAGCGGGGAAGGTATTTGATGTTTTTGGGAAGGCATAATAAGATTCTTATTGGATGTTAGTCTAAAAAACACAACTGAAAGCATATCCACCGGCATTTTTATCCAAAAATAAATTAGATTGATACATAAATACATACCTCCTTTTGATGATTCATGAAGTTTGGGAAAATGAATAAAATTTTTATCCCTAATTCTCAATTGGAAAATGATACCAAAAGACGGATAAAGGCAGCACCACTGTGATGCTAATGCTATGCTTTAGTACAAAGCAAAAATATTCTCGATTATCAATAGCGGGGAAGGTATTTGATGTTTTTGGGAAGGCATAATAAGATTCTTATTGGATGTTAGTCTAAAAAACACAACTGAAAGCATATCCACCGGCATTTTTATCCAAAAATAAATTAGATTGATACATAAATACATACCTCCTTTTGATGATTCATGAAGTTTGGGAAAATGAATAAAATTTTTATCCCTAATTCTCAATTGGAAAATGATACCAAAAGACGGATAAAGGCAGCACCACTGTGATGCTAATGCTATGCTTCCATTTATTCTTTTCCTTTTCTTACCCTCACATTATTTCAATCTAGGACCTATTAACTGCCCACTAATTTATCAGTTTTATCTGCTAAAAAACAAAAGCTCACTAATTCCTCAAAGCTCACCACTGCCAACATGCCCAATGGTCCAACATCCTTTCATTTCAGATTCTCAATCCAATTAATTCTGGGCACCATGCAACAGCCCATAGTCTACAATACTAGGGCCAAAATGGGAATATATCCCTTTCACCGAAACTCGAGTTCCACACTGGTTTTTTTTAATTTTTCATTGAAACTCGATTTTTAGAAAATCGAGTTTAATACATGTGCATATCCCTAAATAGTTTCAAATAGTGGGGCATTTTGCTAGAAAGTTTCGGCGAAATGGGTATTTTGCCATTTTTGCCACAATACTAGAATTTTTATTTTGTATGATTGTGACCAAACCATCGTTACCATGAATTACGCAATGTATATATTCCAATTCATACAACACATATGTCAAAATCCAAAAACAATGCTACAATACAAATCACATTATAATTTCTACATAGATTTTTTCTTCTCAATGAAATCAATTTTACATTACTAACTTGCATCTTTGATCACAGATATAGATTTTTTACACTTTTGAATTACTTGCCTTTTGTTTGGATTTATTAACTTGTAATTAATTTGGTTTTTTTTTTTTTTTTAGAAACAAACACACACACACACAAGAAATAGGAAAATGAGTTATAACACAAATGCACACAAAAACTCTACTAACAGTTTCAAAAATAGCGGCATAGGAGGTAAGTGAGTGTCCCCATGTGCAGGATCTTGAAAAATCGGAATTAAACGGGTTAGGTACAGATCAATTTGCTTTACACTTGGTCCAAGTGCCCAAGGTCAAATTGGGTATTTTTCTTCGATTTCTCTCGAGTTATTGGATCTACGTTTACAATATTTTCACAAAAAATTATAGGTGACAAATTATTATTAGTTGTAATTTAAATTCACCACTAAATTTTTTTTTTTCACACTAATAACAGTCAGTAACAACTTACCATTTAAAATTTGTTATAAAATTATTGTGAAAATGTTGTAAACGAAGCATTTGTCAGGTTGAATTTTGCCAAATTTATCAAATAAGGGCTATGAAAGTAGAATGAGATTCGTTCCATTTAATGAAGAGAATGTCTAAAGACACAAAAAAATATATTGATAAAAAAATTTGACACATGCAAATATGGTTGATTGTTAGTGGTAGTTAAAAATAATAATAAAAAATAAATAAAAAAAATCATTTTTAATGGTCGGTCCTAATGGTAAAAGCTTGCTAATTTAAGCCGTGTGAAAAAAGTTGTCAAATACTTTTGTGTATTTGTTTGGGAGTCCAATACACCAAAGGATAAGGACTCAATAGTGATCCTAGACAATCTAAAAATTCAAAAGCAAATGTTTCAAAAGCTGTACATCAGAGTTGCTCTAAACCAAATCTTTCAAAAAGTGCAGGACATGGCAAAATAGACTACTCAAACGAGTCAAACGCTCATGCAAGCTTTCACTCTCTAAATATTATTTTCCATTAGTATAAAAAATAAAATAAAAAAATAAAAGTATTTAAGAGTCTAGTGGAAAATAGATTTGAGTTATGGTATTGTAACTGATGATGCCAAAATCGTTAGTTGGGTCACTCATTCAATCCAAAGCATTAGACGATCTTGTAGGACCTGCAAGATAAAAAAGAGATAGATCAAAGAGACCATCGTGTTGCGCCCGGTAGGGGAGCTTTCGATGCTTAAGTTTGTATCAGCTCATATATTTCGTATATAGATAGTGTTTTGTAGTATTTTGTAATAGTTTTTGACATACCTTAGAAAATGAACAAATTGTCCCTTTTATAGGTGACTTAGGTAGCTGTTGGACATAAATGAGGATAATTATTACTCTGATTGTAATGTTCTTTATCTTGATGAGAGAGTTTAAGACCTTTGATGGTCATTATTGAATGTGTTGGGTGGTTACTCATCTATCTTTGATGGCCTACTAATGACACAATGATTGTCCATTAAGATAGACGACCTTAATGGCAGGTTTTTATGGACTCATCAGTTACCCTCCATTCCCAAGTCTTATTTTGCTTTATCCTGGTTAGGCTTAGGGAATGTTCTTGACTTGTTTAGATTCAGACTTATTTATCTTCAACTACTTTCTTCTTCAAGAATGGTAGTATTTTTGTGACGACTTCTTAGTATCTACCTTTTGAAGGTCTTTTTGGACGTTCGAGGGATCATAGCTTAATCTTGTAAGTGAGCTAATTTCTTCAAACGATCATTTTTTATCACTACTGAAGAGCAAGCTAATTTCTTTGGACGACTATTTTTTATTACTGCTAAAGAGCAAGCTAATTTATTTGGACAACCATTTTTTATCACTGCTAAAGAGTAAGGTGATTTCTTTGGACGACCATTTTTGATCACTTCGATGCTTCTTCTTTCATTCATTCTCTGGTTGTCATGTTTGATATTCTTGATTTGTGTGTGACTTGCGTTTATGTGAGAATCCTTGTCTGCTTACACTCATCTAAGGGTATTTAGTCTCTTAGCCACTTTTAGGTGACTTGTATCTAGTTACAGTGCTTTGTCATTTAGATTTCGTCAGCGATTTACATCGGTCTAGTGGAATCTTGTCCATTTTATTTTTTTTTGGTGACTTACATCCATTTAAGGAATCTTGTGACTTAGGCTTTGTCAGTGATTTACATCCGTCTTGGCGAAATCTTATCACTTAGCCATTTTTTGGTGACTTACATTAATTTAAGGAATCCTGTCACTTAGGCTTCGTCAGTGATTTACATCCGTCTTGATGAAATCTTAGCACTTAGCCATTTTTGGTGACTTACATCTATTTAAGGAATCTTGTCACTTAGGCTTCATCAGTGATTTACATCTGTCTTCGCAGATTCTTATCACTTAGCCATTTTTTGGTGACTTATATCCATTTAAGAAATCTCATCACTTAGGTTTCGTCAATGATTTACATCTATCTTGGCAGAATCTTATCACTTAGCCATTTTTTGGTGACTTATATCCATTTAAGGAATCTTGTCACTTGTTGCTAGAAAGATTCTTTGACGCTATGTCATTTTGGACCTTCTTGAGGCCATGTTGATATCTGCATTAAGTAGCACATGCACTTGCCAAGACTTGGTTAAACAAGAATTTTAGAACAATTCATATATGAATAATAAGTTGCCAATAGCCTAAGTGGACCTTTTTCTTATTTCCTTGTAATCCTAGAGTTTTACCTCTTTTGTGATCTGTCTAATAATGCATACATTTTTGCATGAAACCTTACTAGGTGTAAATTTTTATAGAAGAATATAAAAGAGACATTACCTTAAATGATGACACTATTTTGTCACATACCTCGATCTTTTTATTGCTGGGATCTTCTTGACCAGCTCTTCTCTTTTCAAGATTCTTTAAGCTCAACATGATACTTCGTGTCTAAGGCTTGGATTTCTTTTGCTTCAATTTTTTGAAGGCGTAAGAACTAGGCCACATTTTTGCCCCCGTTTAAACATGAAAAGTGCAACTCTCGTTTGTTGATGACTAGAGGAATGGTCTATCATGATTGGAACTTTTTTTTTTTTGGAGTGCTTTGACGACTATGGCCATTACTGTTGTAATAGCAATTTCCTCTTCCTTCTTCTTTAATTGCACGCTTTAGTCACTTCAATAGTGCTAGCTGCATTTTGTTAAGAATGACAATGTACAAATATGCAATTGCATGCTATACAATTATGGATGTCATTTGACAAAATGAATTCTATATGAATCATAGAGAAGTATTTTATGATATTAAAAAAAAAAAAAAATGAAGCTATTTGACTATATGCTTCTTTAAAATGGTATTTGTTAGTTGCTTGCACCTTATATAATTTTTAAAACAATTTAAAAAGATCTTGGTGAGTTGACAGAGATAGCAGAAATTTATTGAGATTAGACTCATGACCATATTGTGAACACGATCATCTAGCATTTTAAGTTTAGGAGACTTAATAGAACTTCTCTAATTCATGATGATAAAACATATGCTACTAATAATATATATAGCCATATTAATTGTGATAATTTTATAGCAATATTTTCAGCATGTTCTATATATACATATTTGTAGATAATCATGTAAGCTTGATTTGCACTTAGTTGTAATAAGCTAATATATGGCATGGCTAATTAAAAATAAAAAAATAAAAATAAATGAGTTACCTCGACAAGAGACCTTAAATCACGATACTATTGTGTACGTACCTCGATCTTTTCATTGTTGTAGTCTTCCTAACAAGCTCTCCCTCTTTTAAGATCTCTTTTGTTAAGCTTAACATGTTATTTCATGTTTGAGGCTTAGATCTCTTTTGCTTCATTCTTTTGAAGGTACAAGTACTAGGACACTTTGTTCGTTCAAGGTTATATTTCCTTCCTTTAGGGATGAAGGTTATGCCATGTGCTTCTATTATTACATGTCTAATTGGTTACGCATATACTACAATTTAAAAAGAGTACTTATGCTTGATATGTGATCTATCATCATACTTTCACATTCAATAAATATTCAAGCTAATGTTTTAACATCACGTCTCATACATACCATTGTGTGAGCCATTATGTAATAGACATATAGCAATGTCAACAATTATACATATACCAGTGCCATTATGAAAGAAATATTCGTGATGCTATGGAAAGAGTCTAGGCCTTTCCATGATTTTTGGCCTTGGTACAAAATTACCTTATAACAGTGTCAACAATTATATATAGATAGAGATCCGATGGTATGATGCTATCATGTCACATACCTCTGATCTTTTTTTTAGCAAGCTCTTCTTGATGAGTTTTCATCCTTAATCCTGTGGACTTGACAGTATATGTACAATCAAGATAGTCTAGTTGCTCTAGTCTAGCTGTTATACTACATGTACTCTTTTTGTGCAAAGTGTTAGACTAGGAGCAACGATATCAAGAAAAAAATTCACAAATAATATTAATTAAAAAATTTCTAACTTAAGGGCAACATATGCTGACGCGTCTATGACATAGCATAATAGCCCTTAGAGTGTTTACATAACACAAATATATTGTGGAATTCCTTCTCAAAATTAAAGCAACCGATATCATTTAGAAAGGTTTGGAATAGTGGGTCATGATTATTATTTTTGAATTCATAATCAATCATATTCTCATGGGATTTCTCCTAAAAATGGGTCTATTTTTGACGAACTATAACATATGAGTTTTTTTTTTTTTTGATGAGTTATAACATTTGAGATATTGATCAAAAGAAAACGATGTTTTGCACATGTAATTAATTAGTTGTGCATGAGCATATGCAAAATTCAAAGAAATAATTTGGCATGCCATGTTTCAATTTTAAAGAGAGCAAGAAGGATCTCAAGCCCAATAATTATATCTGGCTCCATGCTTTTAGATACCCAAAATTGGGATCTTGAAACTTGGAATGTCAATGAGTAACATCTCTTATTTTTAAGCCTATAAGGCAAATACAAAATTTGCAATTTTGCTTGAAACTTCTTTTTAAGTTTTTTGGGCTTTTGATGGAATACTAAAAGAGACTATCTTAAAATTATTTAAGATTGACGGTCAAAAATAGTTGTCACATTATTTAGAGTAAATGTCACATGCATATGTATTCTTATAATTCAATACGTTGCCCTATTTATAAAAAGAAAACCAAATAATCTCCGGTTTTAATGCTTGAATTTGGGGTTCTTAAACTTGGAAGCGAAATAAGAATTGCCCCTCCTCTTTAATATCTGAAGCTATAATTTTGTACGGTAATAAATTTTTGCTTCATTTTCTCTAACAATTAAAATTGAGATTTATTATTTTGGGCAAAGCAATAATATTGGATTTCATCTTTCCTATTTTAGCAAGACATATTGGGAAAGAAGAGTGGTGATAAAGCATCTCTTTATTTTTCTTTACTAATCAATATGAGTTTTCAACTTTTATTTTTTTTGGAGGAGGGAGTTTTCAACTTTGTCTGATATCTAGTGTAGTATTCTTGAAAATATCTAACCTATTTGACTGACTACTCTAAGGAGCATTTATAAAATTAATTTCCATTAGGAAAGTAACAGTTGAAAGTAGAAACATATAATTACTGGCTCTCTTTATCTAGAAATTCTTTAAATTCTCAAATTTAATTTCAAAATTCTAAAAAGGCAACCAAATAACTTTTGGTTTTAATGCCTTTTAAATTTTGAAAGGCATTAATGTTTGACTTTACATATTTAATGCCCAAAATTACAATATATAATTTTGGTAAGATAATATATTTTTGGCTTCATTTTTCTTTAATACTCAAAATTAGTATCTTTAAATTTGGTAGAATAACAAAAGTTGAGAGCCTTTTATCTTAAATGGTCCTTATACTTAAATATTGTAGCACCACAAATTTGTAACCTTAAACGACAACCTTAACATAAGCATTATTATAAAATAAGGTGCATGAGAGGTAGGTGTTGGGTGTATTAACTGATGGGCTACTAGGTCGATATAAGCATCACAGAAACTCATTTACCATGTAAAGAAGATATCATAGTTTGTAACCGAAGTAAGATTTCCTATTTTTTAATATTTTCTTTCAATCTATATTAGTCAAAGGCTTGTTAATGATTCATTTTAAATGACATAAGAAAAAAAACATGAAATTGGTGAATATGATAAGTATGAAAGGCACATGGTAACATGTGCTGCTAGTGAATAACAGAAGGCCTAGATAACATACCAGGCACCAAGCAGGTCTGAAGAAAACCACAAAGATTTATCCCTTTTGCGTTCTCTCTTGTCTAGCCCCCTCTTGAGATGTGGGGCTTAAGGAGCTCGTTGTTGTTGTTATGGACGATGAGCGAGATTTATTTTTATTATTATTTTTTTTTTTGGAGTGTTTGCGACAGTGAGGCTTGTCTTGATCCAGCCAAAGATTTTTGAGGATAGCTAGTGGTATTGTTGTGATGGCCATGGACATATCTATGGATCAGTTAATTAAGATTGTTCATTGGAGTGTTTGTGGTCACTTTTTTGTCTATTGACGTGTGGATATGCATTTTTTGTCAATGGTTTTGAGACAAGCTCAGCATTTTCAGTATCCGTGGTTCTAGATTGAGCAGAGTAACCCTTTTGTCTCAGGAGGAGCTGAATGGCTAGTCTCCCCCACAGACAGCGCCAAACTGATGATTCCAAAATCATCAGTTGGGCCACTCGTTCAATCCAGAGCATTAGACTATCTTGTAGGACCTGCAAGATAAAAAAGAGATAGATCAAAAAGACCACCGAGTTGTGCCCGGTGGGGGAGCTTTCAATACTTAAGTTAGTATCAGCTCAGATATTTCATATATAGATAGTGTTTTGTAGTCGTTTTTGACATACCTTAGAAAATGGACAAATTATCCCTTTTATAAGTGACTTAGCTAGCTGATGGACATAAATGAGGGTGATTATTACCCTAATTGTAACGTTCTTTGTTTTGATGAGAGAGTTTAAGACCTTTGATGGTCGTTATTGAATGTGCTGGGCGTTTACTCAGCTATCTTTGATAGCCTACTAATGACGCAATGATCGTCCATTAAGATGGACGACCTTAATGATTTTTATGGACTCATTAGTAACTATCTCAACCAAAAAAAATCGTCAATTAATAATATTAAACTAAAACAGTTTCAAACAAAAAGGGGCACCGAAACAATTCAGTATTTAAATATTATAGTTGACAAACGGAAAGGTGCACCGAAATTGGAAAGAGAACAAAAAAAAAACATAAAATTATAGATCCGTTACTTTTGAAAAGCCCACAACTGAGCTCTGCATGCAAATCGGTCCCTATGCTATAGCATAATTGCTTTTGCTAGCTCCTCATTATCTCCGCCTATACCGCGAATCACACACAAACTCGTCACTCCACTCTCGCTCTTGGTTGGTGCGTGCTTCTATCAGCTTCGTTCAAAGACTTACACTACAATAAAAAATGTTTATTACAACAACAAAAATCGTTGCAATAACACCGAAGTCATTGCAATAGTTTATGTAAAGTGTTGCAATAAAATTTGAGGTAATAAGTTTGTGCTACAAAAAAATTTTGTTGCAATAAATCTTAAATATTTTAATGAAAATTTTTATGTAATAATATATTTGCTATTGCAATAAACAGTTTATTACTTCGAATATCTTGTAGCAATAGGCTATTATTTCATGAATTTTATTACCATAGATTGTAAACAATTGACAAAAATAATTTGGGTTCAAATTATTACAGCGGTATATTTATTGTAATAGTTATTTTTTTTCATATTTTTCTTACAATATATTATAAAATAATTGGAATTAGATCATTGTAATAATATATTCATTACAGCTTCATGTTTGTCATTACAATAAATTGTAAAATAATTGATATTTTAGTTATTGCAATGTTAAATTTGTTGCAATAAGCCATCTCTTTGAAATTTCTATTATAATATATCGCAAAATATATAATTGGTATCAAGTTATTACAATGGTTTTTTCAATTTAAGTTATTAAAAAAATTTGATTTCTTTAATTTAAGTTATTGCAAAAAAAAAAATTTATAAATTCAATTTAGTATTAAAATCTCTATTGCAACAGAAAATTATAAATTAATACAACTAATTATTATTAATGTAATAATTTATTATTTTTAAGTTACTATTGCAACGACTTTTAATTTTTAGATGTGATATTATGTCTAATACCAATATACTAATTTTGTTGTATTAACACTTGATGTAATAGACTTATTTTGGTGTAGTGTTAGCAATATTATTCAGCAACTTCTGCCACAAATCCTCAAACGCAGCCAGGTGCCGATTCACATTTATCATGGTTTGTTTCACACTTCGTCACACTCAGAGCAATGTCAACAACAACAACAATGGTCATTTCTCTTTTGGCTCCATTCTCTTTGCTTTACCCAAACACGATGGTCATGTAAGTTTAATTGAGCTAAGGATTTCACTGAACATTCTTTCTTGCTGTCATCATGATGAGCTTTTAGTTGATAACTATTTAATTTCTTTTGCTGAATTTGCCCTTACATGGTATGATTATGTTGATATTCTTTCAGGAACTGGCTACTTCTATTTGGCTTGAATTCAAGCTTTCTTGCAATTTATTGTTTAACTTCATGGTTTAGTATAAGCATGGCTGCAAGCCATATATGAAGTATTTTAGAACTGTAAATGTTACATAAATTTCATAGGGAGGCCTTAAAATCATGTGATATTAATTTCACTATTATCCTATGCAGGCTATGATGTTAAATGATCGGATTCAAAACATTTCTAAACTTCAGCTTGCTTTGGCAAGGGCAGAGGAGTATCTTTCTAAGCTGCCACCAAGTACACAATATTCTGAGTTTGAATTTGATAACGCAACTGTATCTATTTTCAAATAGCTTAGCTTTTCTAGCCTTTAAATTTATCACTTGGAAAAAAATCATTATATTATTGTCTTTAAACTCTTCACATTTCTTTTTAGATTACAAGGAATGGGATTCGAGAGAGGCTGGGGTGACATTGCCCAACGGGTATCAGAGACAATTCATCTTCAATTGGAAATCCTTTAGGCTCCTGATCCCTCAACCCTAGAGACATTTCTTGGGAGGATTCCTATGGTGTTCAATGTTATCATTGTGTCTCTCATGGCTACTTCGGCCAGGCAAATGTTTTAGGTTTGCCTGCCACTGGAAGACGGTTACAGTTGTTTTTAATTTGATGAAATATGGAGATAATTTTTCTACTCTATTTGGTATTTTGGTTGCACAAACTTGATTGTACTATTTAATACTAAGTCTCAAAGCGTTGCTTTTCTTACCCATTTTTGTGTAGTGTAAGGTTATTACATGTTTAAGGTTGCACCATATTATGATGTGATCACTCATCACAATTGTACTTTATAGCATTTTCTTTTAAACTAGTTTGGAGAAAAATTACTTTAAGTAGTTTATAAAAATTTAAATATCCACTAGCAATCTTTTTTTTTTTTTTAATATATGATCTATATAACATTTTTGTAATTTGCTTTGGTGATTTAAAAGGACATATGATTAAAATACATGTAGATTAATCCTATCCTTGAGTTTAGAGTTAAGCATAATCCAACTAAATTTGAAAAACAACACTAATCCTATTAAAACAACATCGTTTCATGTTTTAACATTAGAAATTATTTTAAATGGTGTCATTTTAAGAGAATTATTAGTGTTTTTCAAATGGTAATGGACAGAAGGAATAATACAACCGCATTGACAAAGTTAACAAACTAAACTGAAATTTAAATTTAATGAACTAAAATGACAATTCAACAAACTAATAGGGTGTAGATTGTATTTTTACCTATTTTTAGGTTAATTGATATATATATATATATATATAGAGTAACAAAAATTAGTTCACTTTAATGATATCTCAATTAGGCAGTCTGCTCATTATTTGACCACATTCAAAATCTTACCCCATATCAAAGGGTGATGGTTGTTACACACACTATGTCTAATATATTTTACCCAATATCAATTATGTAAATCGAATTGGTTGCACTGGCTTTTGATATATACGTCACTCTATTCAATAGTCCTTGCTTCTGATTCTACAATCCTCTGAAAGTCTCATGGAGGGAGAGAAGAGATGAAGGAGACTACGATGATAAATGGAGGAGATGTGCCTATATGTACAGTAGGGCTAGAAGAAATTAGTCGACTAAACACTTGCATAATTACAGGAAAGCAAAGATTATCAAAATAAGCTCTTGTATCATTACACAAGAGATCTATTAGAAGATACAGAATGCTTGCATGATTACATGAAAGTGAGCTACCTAAAAGTGCTTCTGCTTTCTATATTACATAGCATATTTTCTAACTTGCTACAGAAGAGTAGACATATTACTTTTGTAATACAAGAGGAGTATATATAGTAGTTTACACAAAGTATATGCAAGAAAGAGCTAGTATTTAAGCCCAGTACCGTAGCGAACTACTTTTTCGTTAGTGAAATCCATAACCAATGTCCCACCATTGATCTCTGGAGCTGGCATTTTGCAAACGATCATCATCTCTGGCTGTTTCTTTGGAACTTGATGACTTCGGTGATGAATACTGGGTCTCCTCGACCGACCATGGAATTCATCTAATAGAGCAAAGCCCTCCATTTCAATCTTAATAAGGTCTACCCGAGATGCCATATTGCTCAAAAGATCAACAGCACAAACAGATATACAACTCAATTAGCTGTCTTTCTTTTCTTGATACAGTTAAAGGTTATGAAACCCCCCTTATATAGAACTTCCAGCAAGTGACTCTATCTTTCCTACCTTATGGCCCAATAGAGAACATTGAACAGAATGTAAAAAAAAGAGAGAAAATAACGAAGCCTCCCACCAATGGTGAATTTTGATTCTCTTCAAAGATGCAAAGTAGAGATAGCTTAGATTTTTATGAATAGATCCCTAATCCACTTGTAGAAAATTCTTATTTGTTCTTATATCTATTTAATAAATAAGTTTAATTCAAGCCTAAGTTTAAGCTTGTTTATTAAACAAGCTAAGCCTGAATTTAATAATGTGTTCATGTAATTTTTATACATGTACACCTGCCATTCAAAGGGCATGAAGAAATAATTGAGTTAAGAGTGCTTATTTAAATAAAATTATACTTATTATTATAATTGATTAGTTAGAGTGAGAATATTTGAACTTTTGAATATCTTTGTTAAAAGCTATTAGAAATGTCAGTTGAGTTATAAAATTTTTGATAGTTAAGTTAATTACTGAGACTACTAACTTGACTACAAATATCTCAAAATACTTCAAGCTTACTTTTATAAATGAAGTGACCAGTATAACTTATTGAGATCTATTAAGGGAAAAAAAGTACCAGGTTTCTCTTTAAAATTTAACATCATATTAATTAAAAATTTACATCAATCAATGAAAGAGGACAACAACTATATATATTAACAACAGAGCAAAAAAAAAAAAAAAAAAACGGAATATATATCGCAAAATATATAATTGGTATCAAGTTATTACAATGGTTTCTTCAATTTAAGTTATTAAAAAAATTTGATTTCTTTAATTTAAGTTATTGCAAAAAAAAATTTATAAATTCAATTTAGTATTAAAATCTCTATTGCAACAGAAAATTATAAATTAATACAACTAATTATTATTAATGTAATAATTTACTATTTTTAAGTTACTATTGCAACGACTTTTAATTTTTAAATGTGATATTATGTCTAATACCAATATACTAATTTTGTTGTCTTAACACTTAATGTAATAAACTTATTTTAGTGTAGTGTTAGCAATATTATTCAGCAACTTCTGCCACAAATCCTCAAACGCAGCCAGGTGCCGATTCACATTTATCACGGTTTGTTTCACACTTCGTCACACTCAGAGCAATGTCAACAACAACAACAATGGTCAGTTCTCTTTTGGCTCCATTCTCTTTGCTTTACCCAAACACGATGGTCATGTAAGTTTAATTGAGCTAAGGATTTCACTGAACATTCTTTCTTGCTGTCATCATGATGAGCTTTTAGTTGATAACTATTTAATTTCTTTTGCTGAATTTGCCCTTACATGGTATGATTATGTTGATATTCTTTTAGGAACTGGCTACTTCTATTTGGCTTGAATTCAAGCTTTGTTGCAATTTATTGTTTAACTTCATGGTTTAGTATAAGCATGACTGCAAGCCATATATGAAGTATTTTAGAACCGTAGATGTTACATAAATTTCATAGGGAGGCCTTAAAATCATGTGATATTAATTTCACTATTATCCTATGCAGGCTATGATGTTAAATGATCGAATTCAAAACATTTCTAAACTTCAGCTTGCTTTGGCAAGGGCAGAGGAGTATCTTTCTAAGCTGCCACCAAGTACACCATATTCTGAGTTTGAATTTGATAATGCAACTGTATCTATTTTCAAATAGCTTAGCTTTTCTAGCCTTTAAATTTATCACTTGGAAAAAAATGATTATATTATTGTCTTTAAACCCTTCACATTTCTTTTTAGATTACAAGGAATGGGATTCGAGAGAGGCTGGGGTGACATTGCACAACGGGTATCAGAGACAATTCATCTTCAATTGGAAATCCTTTAGGCTCCTGATCCCTCAACCCTAGAGACATTTCTTGGGAGGATTCCTATGGTGTTCAATGTTATCATTGTGTCTCTCATGGCTACTTCGGCCAGGCAAATGTTTTAGGTTTGCCTGCCACTGGAGGACGGGTACAGTTGTTTTTAATTTGATGAAATATGGAGATAATTTTTCTACTCTATTTGGTATTTTGGTTGCACAAACTTGATTGTACTATTTAATACCAAGTCTCAAAGCGTTGCTTCTCTTGCCCATTTTTGTGTAGTGTAAGGCTATTGCATGTTTAAGGTTGCACCATATTATGATGTGATCACTTATCACAATTGTACTTTATAGCATTTTCTTTTAAACTAGTTTGGAGAAAAATTACTTTAAGTAGTTTATAAAAATTTAAATATCCATTAGCAATCTTTTTTTTTTTTAATATATGATCTATATAACATTTTTGTAATTTGCTTTGGTGATATAAAAGGACATATGATTAAAATACATGTAGATTAATCCTATCCTTGAGTTTAGAGTTAAGCATAATCCAACTAAATTTGAAAAACAACACTAATCCTATTAAAACAACGTCGTTTCATGTTTTAACATTAGAAATTATTTTAAATGGTGTCATTTTAAGAGAATTATTAGTGTTTTTCAAATGGTAATGGACAGAAGAAATAATACAACCGCATTGACAAAGTTAACAAACTAAACTGAAATTTAAATTTAATGAACTAAAATGACAATTCAACAAACTAATAGGGTGTGGATTGTATTTTTACCTATTTTTAGGTTAATTAATATATATATATATATATATATAGAGTAACAAAAATTAGTTCACTTTAATGATATCTCAATTAGGCAGTCTGCTCATTATTTGACCACATTCAAAATCTTACCCCATATCAAAGGGTGATGGTTGTTACACACACTATGTCTAATATATTTTACCCAATATCAATTATGTAAATCGAATTGGTTGCACTGGCTTTTGATATATACGTCACTCTATTCAATAGTCCTTGCTTCTGATTCTACAATCCTCTGAAAGTCTCATGGAGGGAGAGAAGAGATGAAGGAGACTACGATGATAAATGGAGGAGATGTGCCTATATGTACAGTAGGGCTAGAAGAAATTAGTCGACTAAACACTTGCATAATTACAGGAAAGCAAAGATTATCAAAATAAGCTCTTGTATCATTACACAAGAGATCTATTAGAAGATACAGAATGCTTGCATGATTACATGAAAGTGAGCTACCTAAAAGTGCTTCTGCTTTCTATATTACATAGCATATTTTCTAACTTGCTACAGAAGAGTAGACATATTACTTTTGTAATACAAGAGGAGTATATATAGTAGTTTACACAAAGTATATGCAAGAAAGAGCTAGTATTTAAGCCCAGTACCGTAGCGAACTACTTTTTCGTTAGTGAAATCCATAACCAATGTCCCACCATTGATCTCTGGAGCTGGCATTTTGCAAACGATCATCATCTCTGGCTGTTTCTTTGGAACTTGATGACTTCGGTGATGAATACTGGGTCTCCTCGACCGACCATGGAATTCATCTAATAGAGCAAAGCCCTCCATTTCAATCTTAATAAGGTCTACCCGAGATGCCATATTGCTCAAAAGATCAACAGCACAAACAGATATACAACTCAATTAGCTGTCTTTCTTTTCTTGATACAGTTAAAGGTTATGAAACCCCCCTTATATAGAACTTCCAGCAAGTGACTCTATCTTTCCTACCTTATGGCCCAATAGAGAACATTGAACAGAATGTAAAAAAAAGAGAGAAAATAACGAAGCCTCCCACCAATGGTGAATTTTGATTCTCTTCAAAGATGCAAAGTAGAGATAGCTTAGATTTTTATGAATAGATCCCTAATCCACTTGTAGAAAATTCTTATTTGTTCTTATATCTATTTAATAAATAAGTTTAATTCAAGCCTAAGTTTAAGCTTGTTTATTAAACAAGCTAAGCCTGAATTTAATAATGTGTTCATGTAATTTTTATACATGTACACCTGCCATTCAAAGGGCATGAAGAAATAATTGAGTTAAGAGTGCTTACTTAAATAAAATTATACTTATTATTATAATTGATTAGTTAGAGTGAGAATATTTGAACTTTTGAATATCTTTGTTAAAAGCTATTAGAAATGTCAGTTGAGTTATAAAATTTTTGATAGTTAAGTTAATTACTGAGACTACTAACTTGACTACAAATATCTCAAAATACTTCAAGCTTACTTTTATAAATGAAGTGACCAGTATAACTTATTGAGATCTATTAAGGGAAAAAAAGTACCAGGTTTCTCTTTAAAATTTAACATCATATTAATTAAAAATTTACATCAATCAATGAAAGAGGACAACAACTATATATATTAACAACAGAGCAAAAAAAAAAAAAAAAAACGGAAGAAGAAGAAGAAGACAAACAATAATATATGGTAAGATAATATCTTCGGGTTATGAGTCTTGTGATTTAGTAACTATAGCATTCCTCATTTTTTTCTTATATAGTAAATATTAAACTTGTTGCACAAACATTATTTTACAAACATCCTAAAAAAATATAACTGAAATCGTGTTTTTTGAAGTGTGTAAAATTGTATTAAACAATTTGTATATAATAAACACTACTCTAATCTAAATATGGATTTGAGTCACTATTTCTCACTTGTTTTAATTTTTTTTAAAAGGATAATTTTCATCAAAGCTTGATGATTTCCTCAGACATACAACGTGTACAAGTTGAGCCAATAGCTTATTTATGATCTTCTTAGTACAAAGCAAAAATATTCTCGATTATCTATAGAGGGGAAGGTATTTGATGTTTTTGGGAAGGCATAATAAGATTCTTATTGCATGTTTTTTTGAGATTGAGATTCTTATTGCATGTTAGTCTAAAAAAAACAACGGAAAGCATATCCACCGGCATTTTTATCCAAAAATAAATTAGATTGATACATTAATACATACCTCCTTTAGATGATTCCTGAAGTTTGGGAAAATGAATAAGTTTTTATCCCTAATTCCCAATTGGAAAATGATACCAAAGGACGGATGAAGGGGAGCACCACCGTGATGCTAATGCTATGCTTCCATTTATTCTTTTCCTTTTCTTACCCTCACATTATTTCAATCTAGGACCTATTAATTGCCCACTGATTTATCAGTTTTATCTACTAAAAAACAAAAGGGTCACTAATTCCACAAAGCTCACCACTGCCGACATGGCCAATGGTCCAACATCCTTTCATTTCAGATTCTCAATCAAATTCTGGGCACCATGCACCAGCCCAAAGTCTACAATACTAGAATTTTTATTTTGTATGATTGTGACCAAACCATCGTTACCATGAATTCCAATTCATGCTGCGCATAGGTCAAAATCCGAAAACAATGCTACAATACAAATTACATTATAATTTCTCCATAGATTTTTTCTTCTCAAAGATATCGATTTTACATTACTAACTTGCATCTTTGATCTAAGATATAGATTTTTTACACTCTTGAATTACTTGTCTTTTGTTTGGATCTATCAACCTGTAATTAATCTTTTTTTTTTTTTTTAAAGAAACAAACACACACACGAAATAGAAAAATGAGTTATAACACATGTTGAGGTTCAAAATTGGTCACAGACTAAGGCCCAAAGAAATAAAACGTTGGGCTCATTTCACAAAAAAAAAAATAAATAAATAAATAATGAAGCTAAGAGAAAAAGGAGGGTTGGGCTCACACAAATGAAGAAAAGAGAAAAGAAAGAAGAAAAGGGCAAGAGGCCCAAAGGATTGAAATCCAAAGACCCATAAAAGAACAAAGTTTAAAATACATAAGGGGAGAGAGAGGACCAAAACGGCCAGGGCCAATAAACCAAAGGGAGCCCAGTAAGAAAAATTGGGTCGGGATCCCAGAAGTCATCAGAGTCCGGGAATCCCTGGGGCGCACGAAGTAAGATTGAGGCAAAGAGGGATTAAGGACAAAAAGCATGTGGGTCTCATACTCCAGACATGCAGTGGGACCAGGAAGTACGAAGCAAAAAAAAAACGCATGAGCCATGATCACAACCATTTGGAGGAAATGACAAGGAAGAGTACAACTGAAAAAGCTGGAGAGGTGGAAGAAAAAGCCAAACAACTAAAGATCAACTAGCGGAGAAATCTGGAAATAGAAAACCAGCTAAGGGACTTTCGTTTGGTCGCACCAAAAGTAAGAAGCTATGAGAAAAAATGGAAACGACATAGCCTTGAGCAAACTAGCATGGCACAATCTCTAAAGGGCAAAAGGGAGAAAACACTAGTACCCTGGAGCTCGAGCTGTGCTATAAAAGGAGGAAGGGGTCTATGCTGAGGGGGCATTGAGATTCAGATAGAGATTCATTTTGGTTATATCATTCAGGCATTCATGGTCATTTTTTGGAGTCTTATAAAACTATAGAAAGAGCTCTGTAAAATTAAAAAGAAAACAAAGGAACTGCTCCTGATATCTCAGAGACAACCACTATAGCATATGCTCGGATCCAACAAATTCAAACTTTGCAAGTCTTGGAAGCTTAAATAGCTATCAAAGTTTGTAATTTTTGAACTTAGTTGCACCTTATATCACGTCTTAGTGAGCATTGTAATAATAAGTAAAGAAAATTAATAAAATGCACCTCACTAATTCGAGGATCCCTAACCTTTTCTTACATTGTATTTCATTTGTTGTGTATTCCTTTGCTGTTAAAATGTCATTCAATATAGATATTTTTGTTTGTTATTAATTTGTATTGTAGGAAGCTTGTTTTGTGCACTACTCGGTTCTTAAACAGCCCCAGTTAGCTGCGGTGAACCGAGCCTAGTCGACCAAGAATATTTATTTGGCCCAGGATCTTTGGGCCACGGTGCTGAGAAGAAAAATGCACCCTCACATTTTAGCGACTCCACTGGGGACTGGGAAAAGGAAAGGGAAGAAAACAATCCCTTCGCAAAACATGCCTCCAAGACCAAGAAACAGCAAAGGTGCTAATATGCCACCCACAGCCTCTGAGCCTGTGGGAGAAAATGAAGTGGCCTCCAGACAAAGAGGTGAGGTGCCCTTGACAGAACAGGAGGTCGTGTCAGAACAAAGAAACGCAAGGCAGGAGCCAGACCCCATGGCTCAGATGACTACAATTTTGAAAGACTTGCAAAAAGAAGTTTGCCTTCTCAAAGAAGGCAAGACACAGGAGGTTAGGGACAACGCCCCCCTCGTGGGCAACCAAGACAGGACCCAACCAGAAGGAGGGTCAACAGTGGGAGGAGGAACCAACCCCCAGTACCTAACACTGGCAGATGTCAGTGCCCTCCTGGACCAAGAAAGGGAAAAACTTTTGGGGATCTCCAAGCAATTTTCTCGGGATCCCCCATTCCTACCAGAATTCCTTGGTAAGCCATACCCCAAGGGATATGAACAACCAAAGTTCCATCCTTTTAATGGAAGGAATGGAAGCACAGTAGAACACGTAAGTAGGTTCGTCCACACTATGAGCCCCTATGCAGGGGATCGAGAGCTGTGTCTAAGAGAGTTTGCTAAGTCCTTAGTGGACAGAGCATACACTTGGTACACCACACTGAGACCTGGGTCCATAAAGACCTGGGACAAGATGATGGAGAGATTTTGTGCAAAATATTACCCTAGTGAGGACAAGGTCACTTTCCAAAGCCTTCAGATGGTACGGTAGAGGCCTGGAGAGGATCCTGTCCAATTCATCAAAAGATTTGAAGATGTGTCCCTAGATTGTTATGGGGACCATGAAGAAAAAGAACTCGTAGAGACTTGCATATCTAACATGCTTTTCGATTACAGACTCAACCTCTAAAATTTATGTATCACACAATTCGCTGACCTATTACAAAGAACTAGAAGGACAGCACAAACTATGAAGGCAAAGAGGATGCCAGCATCCCAAGCCATGACAGCATCGGTGGGAGAAAAGAGGAAGAGGCCTGATGGAAAAATGTTCGAGGAACCACCGGTGATCCCATGTACCGCAGAAGAGTTAAACCATGTCCTGGACAAATGGATCAGGGATGGAGTGATTAGACCATTCACTATGTCTAGACCACCAACTGAGGAAGAAAGGAAAAATCCTTTGTTTTGTAGGATTCATAATTATGTCAAGCATTCCACCAAAGACTGCTGGACCCTCCGCAGGCTCTTTCACAAGAAGCTAAGGGAAGGAACCCTGGAACTCACCCAGAAGGAGCCAGAAGTACAAAGGAACCTCTTGCCTAACCATAAAGGAAAAGGGGTGGTGGCTATAGTAATCCATGGGAACTCAGCAGAAGCAGAGGAGCCAGAAGGATCCTTCCACTCGAACACAGTCAGGACCCTTCAGAAGAATCCCAAGTTCAGATCACTATTCAACCAGCTGGGATTTGGACCAGAAGCAAGAAGGGTGGCCACGGAGTCTCTCATGACTATAGCAACATGTTTAGGAATGGAGTGTTTCCCAGCAGAATCACATGCTAGTCGAGCTTTTCTGGAGACAACCAATGCCATAACTTTCACTGATGAAAACATGGAGGTTGAGCATCCAGACCACCGTAGACCCCTTTATCTAATGGCCACCATAAATGATATCCAAATCAGAAGAGCACTGGTGGACACAGGGACATCACTCAACCTCATAGCCCTGAGCACCTTGGAAGTCGTGGGCCTAGCTGGAAGGAGGATCCTGGGGGCTCCCATGGAGATAATCGGATTTGGAGAATCAGCAGAATCAACCAAGGGATATATACAGCTGGCCCTAAGAGTGGGGCCAATAGTAGCCTTGACCAGATTTCATATAATCAATTCAAAGGTGTCCTACCATGTATTGCTGGGACGGCCATGGCTCCATAAGCACCGCCTTATACCATCCACATACCAGCAGTGTGTTAAGGGGAGATTGAACGGGAGGCCTATAAGGATCCTTGCCAACCATAATCCTTTTAGCCAAGGAGAAGTAAACTTTGTAGAAACGATGTTCTATGATAAGTTAGAACCCGACAATGAGAGTCCCATGCCAAGGACCCCAAGAGCACCTATCTTGGAAAAAGAAGAAAGAGGAGGTACCCATGACTTAAGAGACCTCCTGAAGAGAAAAAGGGAAAAGAAGGAGCCCAGCACCTCAGGATCCTAGGAATGTGTAGTAGTGCGGGAACCCGGGAAAAGATTAATTTACCGCTTGTGAAGATGCGCTGGGCCTGATTACATCATACAGGAGGGTCCCGGACTACCAGAATGTATGGCAGCTCAAGAGGAAGTCCTAGAGGAACCAGTTAAAGAGACACAAATCTAGCCTGAGGAAGAATTGGAAGAAATAAACTTGGGAGCTGAGCTAGGATCCTAGAAGCCTGTTTCCATCAGTAGCTAGTTAACAGCACAAGAAAGAGAGCCACTGGTAGCCTTACTCAAAGAATACATGGATGTGTTTGCATGGACCGACGATGAGATACCTAGCTTGGATCTTGGGCTTGTGACCCATGCTCTCAACATAGACCCAAGAGTCAAACTAGTAGTCCAACCAGCTAGGGTCTTTAACACTGATGTAGAAGTTCAGATAACCTATGAGGTCAAGAAGCTGCTGGCAACTGGTTTTATCAAGCCCATTCAACATCCCAAATGGCTTTCCAACATAGTACATGTGAAGAAAAAGAACGGCCAAATTCATTGCTGTGTGGACTTCCACAATCTAAACAAGGTATGTCTAAAAGATGAGTTCCCCCTGCCTAATATTAACCTCCTCGTGGACTCAGTTGCAGGAAGTTCTATGTTCTCATCCATGGATGGGTATAGTGGGTGCAACCAAATTTGCATGGCTGCCAAGGACGCTGAGAAGACAGCATTCAGGACCCCAATTAAGAATTTTTATTACACTGTGATGCCCTTCGGCCTTAAAAATGCAGGAGCCACGTACCAGCGAACCATGACAGCCATCTTCCACGACATGATGCATAAGGAAATAGGAGACTATGTGGATGATATTGTAGTCAAGTCAAAAACTAGGACAGGACCTCCAGGTACTTGAACAAGTTTTCAAAAGATGCAGAGAATACAAACTACGCATGAACCCCATGAAGTGTGCCTTTGGAGTATCTGCGGGAAAGTTCCTCGGGTTCCTGGTACATCACAGAGGCATAAGTGTAGATCCAGCCAAAGCTGTAGCCATTGCCACTATGAAAAGACCAACAATAGTAAGGGAGCTCAAAAGCTTCCTAGGAAGGGTCTCCTACATCAGGAGATTTATGCCAGGGCTGGCTTCAGTCATAGGAGGCTTATCCAAACTATTAAAGAAAGGAACTGAGTTCACCTGGGGAGCAGAACAACAGGAAGCCTTCCAAAGGATTCAACAAATCATGAATCAGCTACCCACTCTCCAGGCACCAGTACGTGGGTGACCCCTGTTATTGTACTTGGCATCAAATGCCCAAGCAATAGGAGCCCTACCGGCGTAAAAAGATGATGATGGGAATAAACAACCTGTTTACTATGTAAGCAGGACACTCAAGGATGCCGAGACCAGGTATCCCAAGATAGAAAAGGCTTGCCTAGTGGTCATTTACGCATCCCAGAGGCTGAAGAGGTATTTCTCAGCTCACCAAATCCTTTTAGTGACTAAGTCAGACCCCATAAAAACACTCATGCATCAGCCCCTCCTAACAGGAAGAATAGTACAGTGGCTGGTCCTGTTTTCTCAATATGACATAGGTCTCAGGACCCCCAAGGCTGTCAAAAGTCAAGCCATAGCTGACCTCCTAACACAGTTCCCAAGGAAGGAGGAAACCTCACTAAGTGAAGAGATCCCAAGTGAGGTAGCAGTAGTAGAAATCCCAAGAAAGAAATGGACAATGAGATTCGATGGGTTAGCTACAGCAACCTCAAATGGAGTGGGAGTTGTACTAAGCTGCGAGGATGGGGACACCATACCCCTGTCTTTCAAGCTTGGGTTCTTATATTCCAATAATGCAGCTGAGTATGAGGCGTACTTGACCGGGCTAACTATAGCACTCAGTATAGGGGTAAAACACATGAGAGTACTAGGAGATTTCAATCTTGTAGTTTCTCAGGTAAAAGGTGACTTTGCACTAAGGGAACAAAGTTTAGCAGCCTACAGGACTTGGGCGCAAAGGCTAGAATAGAAATTCCTGACATTTAGCATAAAGTACACACAGAGGAATGAAAACAGGTTCGCAGATGCGCTTGCCACCCTGGGGTCCGAAGTACCATTCAAAGGAAAAGACACTCTGGTCAGAATAGGAAGGCATGAGCACTCCATCTTAAAAATCCTCCAAAGGATATCCCCCAGAGAATCCAAGCAATAGGACTAGAGGAGTGAAGTGAAAGAAAAAATGAAAGAGACAGGATCTGGAGGGAGTGTCAAGGAGCTAAAGGACTACGCTTTAATAAAAGGAGAACTATACAAGAGACTGCCCGGAGGGATCCTATCCAGATGTATCAATGAGAAGGAGGGGAAACTAAGGTTGGAAGAGCTACATACTCAAGTCTGCGGGACCTCAAAAAAGATCAGCCTATATAGGAGAATGCAGCACACGGGATACTACTGGCTAAATATGAACAAAGAGGCAGCAACTATATAGGAAAAATGTCAAGAATGCCCATCCTCGGTGGACAAGGAAGAAAGCTACGCTGTATTTATTATAGAAGATTGGAGGACTCCCTTCATGGAATACTTGGCTCAAGGGATCCTACCGACTGACAGGGTACTGGCCCACCAGCTTAAGAAACTCGCAGTCAGATACTTTTTGTAGAACGGGATCCTATTCAAAAAGGGATACAACGGAGATCCCCTAAAATGCCTAGGGCCAAAGGAAGCCAGGGAAGTAGTCAGGGAAGTAGTCAGGGAAGTCCATTCTGGTGATTGTGGAAGTCACCTAGGAAAAAGGAGGCTCTATAAACAGTTACTACTATTGGGATACTACTGGCCAACAATGAAAAGGGACTCCGAGGAGTTAGTCAGAACCTGCCACGCATGTCAAGTCCTTGAAGATGCAATCCATACTCACCCAAATATGTTACAGGATATGACAACTCCATGGCCTTTCCACACTTGAGGGCTTGATCTCATAGGTCCTATAAATCCTCCATCCAATGGTTACATATGGATCTTGGCAGCTACTGAGTACTTTACAAAATGGGTGGAGGTCATCCCCTTGAAAAATGCCACTAGAGCAGCTGTAGCAAACTTCATTCGAAAGCATATCATTACAAGGTTTGGGATCCCCAGGAGGTTGATCAGTGATAATGGAACCTCATTCATAAACAAAGACATGAAAGGGTTGACTGAGGCTTACTACATCAAGCATGGAAGGTCCACACCGTACTACCCACAGGAAAATGGCTAGGCGGAGGCCACCAATAGGGTGATATTGAAGATCCTTAAAAAAAATGAAGCAGGAGTATGGAGGAAAATGGAATGACCATTTGGCAGATGTACTTTGGGCATGCAGGAGCTCTGTGAAGACAGCCACGAGATTCTCACCATTCTCCCTGGTCTATGGGACAGAAGCCATCAGCCCTATAGAATTAATTGTTCCCACACCAATAGTATTACTTGCAGAAAGCCAAGAGGACACCAAAGACACAAATAATGAAAGGAGATTAGCAGACCTTGAAGGGGTAGAGGAAGAAAGAGAGCTAGCCAAGAGAAGAAGCCAGAGGTACCAGCAAAGAATGACTAGAGCATATGCACAAGCAGTACGCCCAAGAACTTTCACTAAAGGGCAGCTGGTACTAAGGACAGTAGAGCATGTGAGAAGAAACCTACCAGGACCCTCCAAATTTGCCCCAAAGTGGGAAGGACCATACATCATCAGGGAGGCCCATGACAGTGGGTATTACTACCTTACAAAAGAAGATAGGACAATCCTGACAGAGCCCATAAATGGGAAGTGGCTAAAATAGTACTATGCATGAAAAGGGAGAGGTCTTAGTACACTGGAATCCTTTTTGCCAAACTCTCCAACTTGCTAAGTGTTTCTTTCTTTTTATATATTATCGCTTAAGTAATTTTGTTCAGGGACTCGTGGTAGAAGGACACTCTATGATCCTTACTATCTTTGTTAGATTTGCTGTGTTCCTTGAATGACGTTTATGTTTTAAATTCAATGAAATTTATTTTTATTTCTCAGCTATTAAATCCTAAGTATTACAAAGTCCTAACACAGACGAAATTAGGGGAGGATACCTGGGGAAATCTTTTTGATGCATGACCCAGGATCACCCCATAGATAACTACAAACAGTTAAAGTTTCAAATACATGGTCTAGGATCCCAGGCAAATACTAAGGATACCTAGCCCAGTACTTTATAAAAAATAAAAATAAAAAAAAAACTCTGACCAGTCTTGTTACTACCCGCTTTCTTCCTTTAAGATACCCATTGTTTCAATGGCTTCTTCTTCTTCTTGGAAAAGAAAGGAGCATACTCCTAGTCCCTTTGAAGGTGAAAGGTTCCTCTAGTTCTGCGGAAGGTGAGTCTGTCATTGGGTGCCTGCTATCCCTTACAAGACCCCTAGTACACTCCTAGACCTCCCTCAGGTGTCCCTTCCGACTCCTCTCCACATCATGCTTGCGTATTCTGTGGTCAG
>NW_027069526.1:281839-306439 GCF_002906115.3 Quercus suber | reverse complement strand
AAAAAAAAAAAAAAAAAAAGGAGAGAGAAAGACTAGGAATATAAAATTCAGGCAGACAAGAAAAGAAAGGTAATGTGAAAAGGCTCGAATGAAGAAATAAAAGAGCAGTTAGAGAAGACAATATGTGGAAAGACGCGCTAGTTGCCAGGAATTTAATTTAAAGAGGGAAGAGTTATCAGCAGTTATTAATGGGAATTATGGGAAACGTAAAATTAGGTTGTGGAAGTTCCTTTTTGAAACTCAACTGCCACATCTCACGTAAAAGGGTGGAGTTACAAGAAAAGAAAGTGAAAGGGTCAGGATACCAAAGACCAAAAATTAAGGATCAGGATCCCCGAAGAAGAAAGAAATACTGTAGAAACTCACGCATGAGCTACAGGCAACCCATGAGCTCGGGGGGCTAAATGTTGAGGTTCAAAATTGGTCACAGACTAAGGTCCAAAGAAATAAAACGTTGGGCTCATTTCACAAAAATAAATAAATAAATAATGAAGCTAAGAGAAAAATGAGAGAAAAAGGAGGGTTGGGCTCACACAAATGAAGAAAAGAGAAAAGAAAGAAGAAAATGGCAAGATGCCCAAAGGATTGAAATCTAAAGACCCATAAAGAACAAAGTTTAAAATACGTAAGGGGAAAGAAAGGACCAAAACGGCCAGGGCCAATAAACCAAAGGGAGCCTAGTAAGAAAAACTGGGTCGGGATCCCAAAAGTCATCAGAGTTTGGGGATCCCTAGGGCGCACGAAGTAAGATTGAGGCAAAGAGGGATTAAGGACAAAGAGCATGTGGGTCTCATACTCCAGACATGCAGTGGGACCAGGAAGTACAAAGCAAAAAAAAAAATGCATAAACCGTGATCACAACCATTTGGAGGAAATGACAAGGAAGAGTACAACTAAAAAGGCTGGAGAGGTGGAAGAAAAAGCCAAACAGCTGAAGATCAGCCAACAGAGAAGTCTGGAAATAGAAAACCAGCTAAGGGACTTTCGTTTGGTCACACCAAAAGTAAGAAGCTATGAGAAAAAAAAGGAAACAACATAGCCCTGAGCAAACTAGCACAGCACAATCTCTAAAGGGCAAAAGGGAGAAAACACTAGTACCTTGGAGCTCGAGCTGTGCTATAAAAGGAGATGGGGGTCCATGCTGAGGGGGCATTGAGATTCGAATAGAGATTCATTTTGGTTATATCATTCAGGCATTCATGGTCATTTTATGGAGTCTCATAGAACTATAGAGAGAGCTTTGTAAAATTAAAAAGAAAACAGAGGACCTGCTCTCGGTATCCCAGAGACAGCCACTATAACACATGCTCGGATCCAACAAATTCAAACTTTGCAAGTCTTGGAAGCTTAAATAGCTATCAAAGTCTGTAATTTTTGAACTTAGTTGCACCTTGTATCACGTCTTAGTGAGCATTGTAATAATAACTAAAGAAAATTAATAAAATGCACCTCACTAATTCAAGGATCCCTAACCTTTTCTTACATTGTATTTCATTTGTTGTGTATTCCTTTACTGTTAAAATGTCATTCAATATAGATATTTTTGTTTGTTAGTTATTTGTATTGTAGGAAGCTTGTTTTGTACACCACTTGGTTCTTAAATAGCCCCTGTTAGCTGCGGTGAATCGAGCCCAGTCGACCAAGAATATTTATTTGGCCCAGGATCTTTAAGCCACTGTGCTGAGAAGAAAAAGGCACCCTCACAACACAAAAACTCTACTAACAGTTCCAAAAATAGTGGCATAGGAGGCAAGTGAGACAATGAGTGTCCCCATGTGCAGGATCTTGCAAATCGGAATTAAGCGGGTTAGGTATAGATCAATTTGCTTTTGCACTTGGTCCAAGTACCCAAGGTCAAATTGGGTATTTTTCTTCGATTTCTCTCGAGTTATTGGATCTACGTTTACAATATTTTCACAAAAAAGTATAGCTGGCAAATTATTATTAATTGTAATTTAAATTCACCAATAAAATTACTATTTTTTTCACACTAGTAACAGTCAGTAACAACTTGTCATTTAAAATTTGTTGTAAAAGTATTGTAAAAATGTGGTGGATATAGCATTTGTCAGGTTGAATTTTTTCAAATTTATCAAATAATGGCTATGAAAGTAGAATGAGATTCATTATATATATATATATATATATATTTTTTTATGCAAACCCAAAAACAGATTTTTCACAAGTAATAATATCTAGCTAAATAATTAACACTAATATAAAAACCTCTATTATTAAGCAAAAAATAAAAATAGTTGTTTGTTTATTTTTCCATCCAAGTATGGAGCAAGATAATATCGAACTCTGCATAGTACTGCTTTTGGATTTAGACTGCCACGAGATAATATTATTCACCAAAGAACCATTGGATTTGGACCGCCACGAGATTATTATTATTCTTTTCTTGTTAATTTGTAATTTTTGGTTGATTGTAGGTTTTTTTTTTTTTTTAATTCAATTAGTAGTTTAGGTACGGTCCAGGGTTTGGCTAGATTTGTGTAATTAATTGTGTTTTGTTTGTTTGTTTTTGTGAAGAAAAGAAGGATTGAGTATAACAAATTTTGGGTGTTGAAAAAAACACTAAAAAACTATTTTTGAGAACAATTTCTCAAAACGCCCCAAAAAAATTTTTTTTGAAAACACAAGCCAAGTACCAAATAGGCCTTAAGCTAAGACCCTAGTTAGTTACTCAACTAGCCAATCAACTGCACTAAGCCTAACATAATTCTTTTTAATTTTTTTTTTTATACGTGAACTCTACGTAGTACTTCTTAGCTCATGCCTTTGATATTGAGCTTAATTAAGAAGCAAGAATATTCGAGTCTTGGGTAGGCAAAGGTTTGGGGGGATAAGATGTTTGTGGTACCCATTTAAGGCAACTTGGAAGCATATCTATTTAGTTTTTTTTTTTTTTTTTGGAGTAGTGTTTCAATTTATGACATCCGCTTTTGATGATACTTCTATCGTCAAACTAAGACACCAATTGGTTTTTAGTATAAACGGGAATTGAACTCCAGATTTCTTATTCAATCGTCAGAAACTTTACTAATTGAGCTAATTGGAATCCGCATATTTATTTAGTTATTTAATTTACCCAAATGATTGAGATTCATATTATAGATCTATCAAGAATATTTGAAGGTGTACTAGCCCCACATGGTCCCAAGTGTAAATTGGTTTCCATCGATACATTGTTTAGGATCGATAATGTTTGGAGCATCTTTCCATTTGAGTCCTTTTTTTAATGACAAAATATTTAATCTTTAGATGAGATTGGGGAGTTGACACGTCGGCTTATTATATATATATATATATATTGATAAAAAAAATTTGACACATGCAAATAAGGTTGATTGTTAATGGTAGTGAAAAAAAAAAAAATTTAAAAATCATTTTTAGTGGTAGCTCCAGATGGTAAAAGCTTGCCAAATTTAAGACATGTGAAAAAAGTTGTCAAATTTTTTTTGTGTATGTGGTTGGGAGTCCAATACACCAAAGGATAAGGACTCGGCAGTGATCCTAGACAATCTAAAAATTCAAAAGCAAATGTTTCAAAAGTTGTAGATCAGAGTTGCTCCAAACCAAATCTTTCAAGAAGTGCGAGACATGGCAAAAGAGACTACTCAAACGAGTTAAACGCTCATACAAACTGTCACTCTCTAAATTTTATTTTCTATTAGTATAAAAAAAATAAATAAAAAGTATTTAGGAGTCTAATGGAAAATAGATTTGAGTTATGATATTGTAATTCTCTCAACAACAAAAATTCGTCAATTAATAATATTAAACCAAAGTAGTTTTAAAACAGTAGGCCGGAATAATCCAGTATTTAAATATTATAGTTGACAGAGGAAAAGGAGCACCGAAATTGAGAAAAAAAAAATTTATAGGGGTGGGATTTTTGTCCAGTGGCCACACTGACCACTGGAAGCGTTGGATGTGCGACACGTGTCCAGTCTTAGACACGTGTCACATATCCAACGCGTTCAGTGATTCGCGTCCAGTGACCACTGAACAGAAGCTGAATCCAAATTATAGATCCGTTACTTTTGAAAACCCCACAGCTGAGATCTGCATGCAAATCGGTCTCTATGCTATGGCATAGCTGCTTTTGCTAGCTCCTCGTTATCTCCGCCTGCACCGCGAATCACACACAAACTCGTCAGTCTACTCTCGCTCTTGGTTGGTGCGTGCTTCTATCAGCCTCATTCAAAGACAGCAATATTGTTCAGCCACTTCTGCCACAAATCCTCAAACGCAGCCAGGTGCCGATTCACATTTATCACGGTTTGTTTCACATTTCGTCACACTCAGAGCAACGTCAACAACAACAATGGCCGTTTCTCTTTTGGCTCCATTCTCTTTGCTTCACTTCTACACCCTTCCCGATCTCACTTTCCTATATTCTGCGGCTAATAAATACTACCACCACTCTTCGTTTCCACTCGCTTTTGCTTTCTCTCTCTGGTGCTCTTTCTTTCTCTTTAGTTTCCTTTCGCTTTCAAAGCTTTGTGTGTGATTTGATAAGCGAAAACATGCCAGACAGGCTCCAGGAATCTCTCTCTGCTCATCGAAACGAGCTCGTTTCGCTCCTTTCCAGGTTCCTCTCTCTCTCTCTCTCTGTGCGCTTGAATTGATCATGAAATTGAAGGCTTGGCTGAGAAATTTGGGTTTTGGAATTGCATTTTGAATTTTTCGAGTACTCTTTTGCACACACACGCATGCAAACTTTATAACTTGAATCACTTGATGATGCTAACATAAAGGTTTCATGGTTAAGAAAGATTAGATTTTTGAGATTGCATGTTGAGATCGAAAACATGCAATTGAAGATTTGATGAGAAATTAGGATTTTAGAATTACATTTCTTATTTCTTCAACTACTCTCTCTCTCTCTCTCCTATACACATGCTTTAATGGTTAAGAAAGATCAGGTTTTTGAGATTGCATGCAATTCTTCAAACTCATTGTGGCCCCTCTCTCTCTCTCTCTCTCTCTCTCTCTCAAGCACACGCATCCACACACAGACGCACATACTGTGGCTTGAATTGTTGACGAGAGACTTTGTTTTGATAACATTGTGGCTTGATTTATTGATGAGAGCCTTGTTTTGATAACATTGTGGGTTTTGAGAGATTTAGGGACCGTTTGGTAACGTTGTTCTAGTAACGTTATTTGTATTTTTTGAAAATATGTATGAGTGAAAAAGTATAAAATTATGTGTAAAATTGTTTAAAAACGAAAAATTGTTACTCAAAATCTCATACTAAACGGCCCCTTAGCTTTTTGAATATAGGCTAAACTTAGATTCTATACCTTAGATTTCTTAATTAAATTCAACCACATGATTGTATTGAGCAATGCAGTAAAAAAGTGTTATTTATTCCAAGAACGGTTAAATTTAACCATATGATTTATTGTTCAATACAACTATATAGTTGAATTTAATTCGGAAACATAAGATACAACGGCTAAGTAACTGTACTTAAATTTTATTCTTAATGAGGATTAACTTCTGTTGTCTTTATTTGTCTTGCCAGGTATGTTGCTAAAGGAAAGGGGATACTGCAATCTCATGACCTGATAGGGGAGCTAGACAATGTTGTTAAGGAAGACGAATCAATGAAGATGCTCAAGGATAGCCCATTCAGCAAAGTCCTTCAATCTGCACAGGTGAACACACTCACCTTGATTCTCTACCATCATGATATATGATGCATGTTTTTTTTTTTTTTGGGTCATGGATTTGGATTGGTTCCTTATGGTTTGACATACTATTTCAAATTGGGTGTATTTTAAATTAATGATATGTCATAAAATTTCAGTTTTGGTTAGTATTCAAGTGAGGATCACACATGCCTCATTGTGAGGATCACTAGTTTTAATTAATGTTGTTTGAGTGAGGGCATTTCAGGATTTTGAAGATGAGTGAGTTGGATTGTTTAGAATTAAAAGAAATTATTTTTTTGAATTCAAAATACAATGTGTTAAGACTTGGAATGCATTCTTCGCTTTTGCTCATTTCCACATAAGTCACCTAGATGATAAGTTAGTTCTTGTTCATATATAATGATTCAGGAATGCTAAGTAACTGTACTTAAATTTTATTCTTAATGAGGATTAACTTCTGTTGTCTTTATTTGTCTTGCCAGGTATGTTGCTAAAGGAAAGGGGATACTGCAATCTCATGACCTGATAGGGGAGCTAGACAATGTTGTTAAGGAAGACGAATCAATGAAGATGCTCAAGGATAGCCCATTCAGCAAAGTCCTTCAATCTGCACAGGTGAACACACTCACCTTGATTCTCTACCATCATGATATATGATGCATGTTTTTTTTTTTTTTTTGGTCATGGATTTGGATTGGTTCCTTATGGTTTGACATACTATTTCAAATTGGGTGTATTTTAAATTAATGATATGTCATAAAATTTCAGTTTTGGTTAGTATTCAAGTGAGGATCACACATGCCTCATTGTGAGGATCACTAGTTTTAATTAATGTTGTTTGAGTGAGGGCATTTCAGGATTTTGAAGATGAGTGAGTTGGATTGTTTAGAATTAAAAGAAATTATTTTTTTGAATTCAAAATACAATGTGTTAAGACTTGGAATGCATTCTTCGCTTTTGCTCATTTCCACATAAGTCACCTAGATGATAAGTTAGTTCTTGTTCATATATAATGATTCAGGAAGTTCATAACTCCATGCTGCCTGTAGCAAGGGTTACTCGGTATAAATGAAAGAAAGTTTTTCATTTTACTCTTTAAGATTTGGGGCATTGTGTAATCGTTTAGTCTATATGTTTAGTTAGTTTATATATCTATATAGTTATTCTTTCAAAAGGAATAATTTACCTGATTGTATATCATTTATTTGGAACGCCAAACCCAACTTACCTCCCAACATGATGTGGGAGAAGCAGTTTGGAGATAAATCGAAGTAATGATCAATTTAATGGCCTTTTATTTTGTGTTATCTTTTGGATTGTTGCATTGATTGATTTTATTCCTTTTATTTTATCATCTTTGTGAATGTTCCATACTAAAAACTTTTGATTCAAAAATGGTGTAAAAAACTGGCCAACTTTTTTTTCCATTTCCATTTGTCCATATACTTCAGAAGAGAATGACAAATTGCATGACTTAATTTTGCTCTGTTGTTTTAGTTCTACAAACTAATTGTTTATATGTTGCTTTAGGAAGCTATAGTTCTGCCTCCTTTTGTGGCTATAGCACTTCGTCCAAGACCTGGTGTTTGGGAATATGTCCGTGTTAATGTCTTTGAACTCAGTGTGGATCATTTGAGCGTTGCAGAGTATCTTCGATTTAAAGAAGAACTAGTGGATGGACAGTAAGGGATCTCTCTGTTATTTAAATCTTGGATGCTTTGTTTTATAATCCTGTGCTTAGTGTCTGAGTCATCTCATCTGGTATAGTGTTAGATCGGGTAAAAGAGATAGATTCTGTTTTAGTTTTCACTTCTCTTTATCAATGATTGTAATCAGAAATTGGATTATGAAATTTTTGCTATAGGTGCAATGACAACTATGTTCTTGAACTTGATTTTGAGCCATTTAATGCAACATTCCCTCGACCAACTCGATCATCAACCATTGGGAATGGGGTTCAATTCCTCAACCGTCACCTATCTTCAAGTATGTTCCGTAATAAAGAAAGTTTGGAGCCTCTACTTGATTTTCTTCGTGCACACAAACACAATGGTCATGTAAGTTTAATTGAGCTAAGGATTTCACTGAACATTCCTTCATGCTGTCATCATGATGAGCCTTTAGTTGTTAACTATTTAATTTCTTTTGCTGAATTTGCCCTTACATGGTAGGATTATGTTGATATTCTTTTAGGAACTGGCTACTTCTATTTGGCTTGAATTCAAGCTTTGTTGCAATTTATTGTTTAACTTCATGGTTTAGTATGAGCATGAATACAAGCCATATATGAAGTATTTTAGAACTGTAGATGTTACATAAATTTCATAGGGAGGCCTTAAAACCATGTGATATTAATTTCACTATTATCCTATGCAGGCTATGATGTTAAATGATCGGATTCAGAATGTTTCTAAACTTCAGTCTGCTTTGGCAAGGGCAGAGGAGTATCTTTTTAAGCTGCCACCAAGTACACCATATTCTGAGTTTGAATTTGAGTACGCAACTGTATCTATTTTCAAATAGCTTAGCTTTTCTAGCCTTGGCATTTATCACTTGGAAAAAAATCGTTAAAATATTGTCTTTAAACTCTTCACTTTTCTTTTTAGATTACAAGGAATGGGATTTGAGAGAGGCTGGGGTGACATTGCACAACGGGTGTCAGAGACAATTCATCTTCTGTTGGAAATCCTTCAGGCTCCTGATCCCTCAACCCTAGAGACATTTCTTGGGAGGATTCCTATGGTGTTCAATGTTGTCATTGTGTCTCCTCATGGCTACTTCGGACAGGCAAATGTTTTAGGTTTGCCTGACACTGGAGGACAGGTACGGTTGGTATTTTGGTTGCAAAAACTTGATTGTACTATTTAATACTACATGTCTCAATGCGTTGCTTCTCCTTGCCCATAAAAGAGTTTCCTTTGTATATATGATGACCCTTTCTTAGCAAAATATAAATAAATAATCAAAAAAATTGATGGCCTACTCTACTTTTAGCAGGCACAAATAATTTTATCCTGATACTGACGAGAAATTGTCATGTTGCACAGATTGTTTATATACTTGACCAAGTGCGTGCCTTGGAGGATGAGATGCTTCTTAGAATACAAAAGCAAGGACTGGATGTCATTCCAAAAATTCTCATTGTAAGTGTACTTGTTTACTCAATTTGAAGCATTATTGACATTCAGCTCTCCTTTATCTCCATTTATTTAGCATGGCTTTTAACTCTCATTTTGGTATATTTTTTCCACTTTTATTAATGTCATTTAAGGTTACCCGACTAATACCTGATGCAAAAGGCACAACATGTAATCAAAGACTGGAAAGAATCAGTGGAACAGAACACACTCATATTTTGCGTGTTCCCTTTAGAACTGAGAATGGAATTCTTCGAAAATGGATTTCAAGGTTTGATGTGTGGCCATATTTGGAGACTTTTGCAGAGGTAAGTGTAGCAAAAACTTTGGTTTTCCATCAATTCGTTTTTTATTTATTTTTTATCTCTCTCTCTCTCTCTCTCTCTCTCTCTCTTCTTTTACCCTGTGACAATGTTTCTAAAATGATAGAGAAATTACACTAGGTAGGTTTTCAGTTTAATCTTTTCTTTTTGTTGGCCTAGTTGTGGAGAATGACATTTCACATAGTTTGCTTCCTTGCTGGCCTCACTCTCTCCAAATTGGAGTGTAAAAAAAAAAAAAAGACCAGGGAAACTTATTTGATATTGGAAATCACTTTCAAACATAAGTTTCAGAAAGAAATTAAGAGGTTGGGAATTGAAAATTTGGAAGACATTTGTGAGGGCCAGCTATGGGCAATTTAGTGACTCTCAACAGTCAGCAGTTGTTAAGCTATTGGAGCATACATCTTCCAAATTTTATGAGAAACTGGATTAGTATGGATTTTGTCTTAGGAGAAGAAAAGAGTTTAGTACAATTAGATAAGCTTTATATTTCAGGTTTTTTTTTAATAAAAAACAATGCAAGTATCTGTTATCCACTTTCTCTCATTGCATATATTGGATATTTTTATGATTTTCTTTTTCTTTTTTGGTATGATGATTAGGATGCATCAAACGAAATTGCTGCTGAGTTACAGGGTGTTCCTGATCTAATCATTGGCAATTATAGTGATGGAAACCTTGTTGCAACTTTGTTGTCCTTCAAGCTAGGAATCACACAGGTCTGATGTGATTATTTATACTGTTCTTTTAGCTGCAATACTAAAAATCAGTATATCCACACAGAGCATATCTACTGGTTTTAATTCTTCAAAAGTATATTTTTGTAGTGTAATATTGCCCATGCATTGGAGAAAACAAAGTATCCAGATTCTGATATATATTGGAGAAAATATGAGGACAAGTACCATTTTTCAAGTCAATTTACTGCAGATCTAATTGCGATGAACAAGGCAGATTTTATAATCACCAGTACATACCAAGAGATTGCAGGAAGGTGAGTTTTTTCTTCTTCTTTTTTCTTTAGTTGTTTGGAACTTGAAATGGTTATTTGATCATCATCTATCCTTACAATGGAATCTCAGTTCAAGGCTGCTCTTAGTTTCTAGTAGTAAACATTGAGTTTATATGCATACTTAGGACCAACTAGATAATCTATTTTTTGGTTTGGATAACTGGAATGCCGCTCCAAATTTGTTGCTAACCCTTTTTTTTCCTGCCAAGATGATAGTTCTTTTTGTTTAAGTCAAAATAGCCTAACATTTTTGTTCTTTGCCTCAGCAAGAATAATGTTGGACAGTATGAGAGTCATACGGCTTTCACACTCCCCGGGCTCTATCGAGTTGTTCATGGGATTGATGTTTTTGATCCCAAGTTTAATATCGTCTCTCCCGGAGCAGATTTGACCATATATTTTCCATACACTGATAAGGAAAGGAGACTTACTGCTCTACATGGTTCGATTGAAGAACTCTTGTATGGTACTGAGCAGAATGATGAGCATGTGTAAGTATCTTTTTTTGTTATATTGTAACTTCTATCAACTCTTGGATAAGATTTCTTTCAAAAATAAAAAATTGAAGGAAATATTTATTAAGCATCGGATTATACAAATCACTCGAATCATTGATAATTGATCTGATATTTTGTTAATGCGGTATGCAGTGGTGTGTTGAGTGATCAATCAAAACCTATCATCTTTTCCATGGCAAGACTTGATAGAGTAAAGAACTTAACAGGTCTAGTTGAGTGCTATGGTAAGAGCAACAAGTTAAGAGAACTTGTAAATCTTGTTGTGGTTGGTGGTTACATGGATGTGAAGAAGTCCCGGGATAGAGAAGAAATGGAGGAGATAAAAAAGATGCATGGCCTCATTGAGAAATACAACTTGCATGGGCAGTTCCGATGGATAGCAGCCCAAATGAACCGTGCTCGTAATGGGGAGCTCTATCGCTATATTGCAGACACAAAAGGTGCTTTTGTGCAGGTATATAGTGGCAATGTATAGTGTAAGTTTTGAGTAAAATCAATTAAAATCCCTTTTTTTTTTGTTTTAACGTGTTCTTCTTTTTCTTGCAGCCTGCTTTATATGAAGCTTTTGGTCTCACAGTTGTTGAAGCCATGACTTGTGGCCTTCCCACATTTGCCACCTGTCATGGGGGCCCTGCTGAAATCATTGAGAATGGTGTTTCAGGATTTCATGTTGATCCATATTACCCTGATCAGGTTTCTGCAATTTTGATTGACTTCTTTGAAAGTTGCCAGAGGGATCCTGGCTACTGGGACAAGATCTCAGATGCAGGGCTTAAAAGAATCTTTGAAAGGTCTGTATTTGCATTGTTAACATTAGGACAATTTTTGCCTTCCTCTATGTAACTGATTTGGCATTCAATTCTATAGGTACACATGGAAGATATATACTGAGAGGCTACTGACTTTAGCTGGGGTTTATGGATTCTGGAAGTATGTGTCTAAGCTAGAGAGGAGAGAGACGAGGAGATATCTGGAGATGTTTTACAATCTCAAGTTCCGGAATCTGGTTAGTGTCTTATCCTTCCCAATTCTTCTTATGAACCAAATTGCACTTGGAATGTCTGGACTCTTATTTGCCATGATCAGACAATTCGATGATGATCAAGTAGTTCTGTTTCCTTGGTTGGAGTCAGGATTGAGGATCTATACTTGTGTGTGTGTGTGTGTGTGTGTGCACGCACACATGTATCATGGCATCAATGGTTGAACTATTAGGCTAAGTCCTTGATCAGGTCAGATGATGATCCAACTTTGATACTATTGATTGTAGTCATGAACTGTCACTAGAATCAACTAGTGTCAGCATGAGGTATGCTATGTTTCGGGTAAAGCATAGACTTTTTTAGGGCTTCGCATGTATTAGAAGAGAATTTTTTTTTTTTGTTAAACCCATGTCCCAATCTTCTTTTCCATTATACTGGTCACAGCCTAGAACTAATCTTCATTGATACCAAACACAGCCTTCCCAATTGCTCGATTTCAATCTGCATAGAAAATTAATTGAATTCTATGACCTTTTAGATGAATTATCATATCTTGAAGTATTTGCTTTTCTTCTTCTTCTTCCTCTTCTTTGTGTGTGTGCGTGCTTGTTTTCTTTCAGTTGGGTAACTGTCTTCATTGCCTTTGTGGTGTTTCAGGTGAAGTCCATTCCGCTGGCAGTTGATGAGCAGAATTGAAATGTATGTGCTGAAGAAATTATGTTTGTTAGTGCTCAGTATGCATGTGATGAACAATGTTCTTGTTGCTGTTTAATAAGTTTCCAGGAATGACTTTGTTGTAATTTATTTTCATTCGGTAAAACAATGTAGTAAATTCTCAATGGCTAGTTTCAATTGAGAACCATGAGGGAGCATCAGAGTTTCTATTCTGGTTTTGAATGGGAAATATTTACGCGACAATGATGTGTTAAACTAAAAAGCATCTAGAATATACTATTTTCTGGCAACAGGAAGGCTGTCGTTTTTAACTCCAAGGAATTGGTCTAGTGGTTCTCAAGTCTCACATGAGATCTAAGTTTAAAACTCTTATGCATTTTGGGGCAAACCCAAAAGAATTCCCCCCTCTAAATGTTTGGTTTTTGTGGGAAGGACAGACCTCATTGAATAATCAAGTGCTCGAAAAAGTCAGTTTAAGGTTTGGAAACCCTAGTGAAGGTTGTCATTTACAAAAAATATAAATAATTAATTTTCTTATTAATATACCCAACAACCCCTTTTTGTCATTTGCCATTTTTGTTGGCATATTAATGTTAGTTTTTTTTTTAAAAAAAAAACAAACAAAGATATTCAGACCTCTTCAAATATCTTATTATTCCCTAAGGTATATGTAGTCATTCCATCCCATACACAACAAGTTGTTATAGGGAGAAATTCCTCAAGATTAGAGTTAGAGTTAATACTATCTAATTAGTGAAATCCATCATGAATGTGAGAGGAAGGAGCACCACGTCATTGTACTCAAGAATACTTAATATTTTTTCCACCTTGATGACCCTAAATCCTTCCTTGTGACCTATAATTGAGTTATAACTATAAGATCTGTGAAAATTCCTAGAACAAAATTTAAGCTAGCCAACCAACAAACTAAATGGTCATGGAGGAGGCTCCCCCTCTCTTGGAAGGCTTAGGGTTCCCTTTAAGCTACCTTCTATATTTATTTCCATTACTTGTGATGGCAAGGAGAAAACCCATTGTGTAGTGGGCATGTATAACCATACTCTCACATAGAGATAGACCCCACAAGCCTGAGATCCACCTTTATGTGAGAGGATGGTTACATATGTACGATACATTATGCAAGGCTATCCAAACTATTAGGTCAATTTGTTTTAAGGCCCTAGAATGCTCATGGTCATAAACCATGAAAAAGAATTCTAATATGTGTGATATCTTTATCAATTGCATTCCACTCGTCAATTAGTTAATTGGTATGAGTTAGCCCTATTTCACTTTGGCCTAAATTTCAATCTATTCAACTAAATTCCAGTCAATATGGTTATTTTTGGGCAAGATGTGAACAAAACATTTGTTTTCCTTGATATTATATATATTACTATTTCCTTCTTAGAATAAAAATTTTGAAGTTTATTTTTTATTTAATATTATTGTTATGAGTAATTTGAGTTACTAATTTGATTCATTCGAATTTTTATTTATTTATTTGATATGTGAATTTAGTCATATTAGGTTAAACTATTGACTCATACTAAATTGATTGGATCCTTGTTATGTAATTATGATGTTACGAATGTGTAGTGATTGGTTTTTAATTGATAATTTGATATGGTATAAAACTATATGATAAAAACTTAGGTATATTTATTTTGTGTTAGAAAAAAAAATCATTTTTTTTTTAAATTTAAAATTAGTTGTAACTTTGAAAACATTTTGTCGAAATAAATTGGTATTGAAATATTATGTTCCAAATTCCTAATAAACAAATTGAAATGGTCATTGGAATGTCATTGACAACTTTAATACACAAATTTGTTATATATATATCAATCTAAATTACACAAGATAGTAATTTGGTCACATTAGTTAGTAATTCACATCATATTGACATATTTTTATATATATTATTTATTAAAAAAAATTTATTTCATTATATGTCAAATAGGATATTAAAATAAAACTTAGATATAATTTCTTAAAGTATTGTACCGTTCCTCTCTATTTAATATGGAATCATTTTATAGTTGAATTTAATTGATAAACCTTTTTTTTAAGAAAAATTTAATTGATAAACCTAAGTGCAGAATATAAGAAAATGTAACTAAATTTTAGATAAACAAAAATGCTAAAAGACAAAATAATTTTTTTTCTTAAAAGTCTTATAACTCAACTAGCACTGATTATTATTTCTATTTCTACAAAAACTCTAATCTCTCATTATAACTATTAAACTTATAATATAAAAAAATACACAAAAAAAAAATCTAATAATTTTCATAACATTTTTCACAATAATTAAATCAACAAATCTGAATCAACAAACTTTTACTTATACTGTCCACTACAAACCCCACATTTTTTTTTTTATTATTTATTGATTTGGTGAATCCGATCTGCGGTAAATTTATATGAAACGCAAACGGAAATGGTAGATTCGAACGGTGTCAAACGTTAACCCGTGGTTAAAAATAAATAAATAAGTTGCGTACTTCAATTAGAGCATCTTTATCAGATGTGCTATATGTGTTAAATGCTAAATATTTGGCACATATAGCACACCAAACATCATTTATCCCTATTTATCAGATGTGGTATACCCTAAATTTTTTGCAATATGCTACAGTGTCATCATATATTTGTCACTGTGCGGAACCCGTGTGGCATATCAATTTATTCTTTTTTATTCCTCTTTTCTCGCTCAGATCTCTTTCTTCTTCTCTTTCATCAGCTCACCGCCTCCATCTTTTCTCTCATCACATATCTCTTTCTTCATATCTCTTTCTTCTTCCCCTTCAGCTCACCGGCCCCATCTCCCTTCTCACAAATCTCTTTCTTCTTCTCCTTCAGCTCACCGCCTCTGTCTCCACTCTCTCACATATCTCTTTCTTCTTCCCTTTCCCCGCCGATTCGCTCTATCCTCTCTGTTCAATGCACTGACGCTGCTGTTTCGTTGTTCCATTTTTCTCCGAGTCGCCGATTTCCTCTGTTCTATCTCAGCGTCGCCGAGTCGCCGAGTCGCCGTTCTCAGATCGCCGATTCACTGGAAAGGAGGTAATGTAAGCCCAATTTTTTTACTTCTCAATTGGAAAAACTGAAGCATGCTCTCTATTTTTGCTCTAGATTTTTTTTTTTTTTTTTTGGGTTTCTGGATTTATGAAATGATGAAGCCAATGTCTTATTCTTAGCTGAGTTTTACCCAGTGAACTTGATGTACCCGTGAGTTTTAGAAGTTAAATTGCTAGTTTCCATGTCTAATTAGTGGTGGGTTCGTGTGTCATAAGCTTACACCAAAATATATTGTGAAATTAGGTGTGTTCATAGGCGGATTGATTAGATAATTTATCTTCAATAATATTTATAGGGAAATGTTAACAAGCACTGTATGGTGCTTGTTAATGGATTGTGATTATGGGGTGTGTATGGTTTCGTCCCCTCCTTAAATAGTTCACACAGTGAAGTTGTAGAATTCTATGTAAAGTAATGACAAACGTATTTGGTATTTACACTCGGGGTAACTGTGCAGTTGCTCTTCAATAGTAGCAGGGAGGTTGTTGGACATAAAAATGATTGAAGATACTTATTTTTTGACTGATTTTCTTTTATTTACATATCTATTTAGAGCATGGACTCAAGAAATTATTCATCATTCACTGATGTCTTACTTGATTTTTTTGGATCAGATATTACCGTTAGGAACAATGATAAAGAAAGAATAAAATAAGAATTAAAAAATAATATTTAAATAAAGTAGTAAAAATATAGAACATCTGACAAATGGGATATTGTAAAATGATGTGGTAAAATAGTAAAGTAGGCTTTTGGTGTGGCAAAATGACATAATTTTTACAATATCTGCTACGGATGCTCTAAACATTAACACACTATAGACTAAACCAAAAGCTAAGGAGAGACATGGCCACAACCCAATTTCAACCTAAATCAAACCCCAAAATCAATATCAAAATATTTAAGGTTAAAATTGATATAATTTAAAATTTTAGGATTTAGTTTGAAAGCAACGAGACCATAAGTCTATAAGGTCTAAATTTGTAACAGTTTTAAATCGAAACTTTTGAATTTATATGTTTAAATTTGAAATCGCCCCTAAAGTATATTATTTAAAATGAAATTTACCAACCCAAAAAAAAAAATTCATTGTTATAGACAGGACTGAGCATACACCTGGCCGACCCGACCCGACCCGAAGGGTCTTGGGCGGGTTGAATAGATGCTTGGGTCGGTTCGGGTCCAATATTAGTGTCTGACTTGGGTTCGGGTTGGTTTCGGATCCGACCCGACCTATCTTTAAAAAAAAAAAAACTGTCCCTCTTTCGTCTGTGAATCTATGCTTTTTTTTTTTTTTTTTTTTTTATTCTAGCATAATTTTCTAATGACAATACTTTCCATCCAAATGAAGGTTAAAATGATAATAAAATAATTGGAATTTACAAAAAAGGAATAACTCTAACAATAATATTTTCCATAGTGAAAGTCAAATTTTTGTTTAAAAAAGATTTTATTTCGGTCCTAATTATATCAAGGATCTTGTTTCTTATTGGAAAGTATATTTCCAAACTAAGCCTAGCGCTGATGTAAACAAAAATGGTAAATTTTATTTCTCATTCAATGAGGAACTCGAATCCGGGCTCAGATATTGCTGAGCTTCAGCAGGCATCAGAGGGAAGCCCTCTATTAGGTATAATTACTTAATGCATGTGTTATATTTAGTCTTTGGTGCTCTTTGTTATGTTTGTCAATGTCTTGGCTTCATGTTCCTTCGAATATTTGAAAAAGGAATTCAATAGTTTTGAGACTACTATGTTGGGTGAATTGATGATAGATATTGTTAGAAGTAATTAAATAGGCATGTGATGTTGTTATAGCTTTCCCATAATCCAGTTACCGGAAAAATGGTTCCCCCATCAAGCACTAATATATATTTTTTATTTTGATTAGATCAGGGAATCATTCAAAACATGAACAGAAGCATCTTGTTTTTTTTCCGTTTAATAAATTTTTTGGGTTTCCTATAATTGGACTCACGATTTTTGTTACCTAATCAAGAAATCACGACCATTAAGCCTATACGACAATAAATAAATTATTGAATTTAATTTTTCACATTAATGTAAATCACTAAATTAGTAAAATAATTTCAATAAAATATTGCCTAAACAAGCATGAATTAACTTGATAAAGAAAAAGGAATTAACATTTATTATCATAAAAAGTGGAGATCCTTCAACCATGGAAGTTTAAAAATAAAAATAAAACCGTGACAACTTTTAAATGGCAAGTTTGAGTAATAGAGTAAGTAATTTTTTCCCCATTAATAGCTCATTAAAGTGGTGGCTATTTCAATGTTTCTTTAGGCCTTTCACAGTTTCACCTTCGCACAATTTGAAAAAAAAAAAAAAAAAAAATGACAGACCTAATCCAATACTTGACCCAAGACCCATACTTTTCGGGTTGGGTCGGGTTTCTCCCTAATAAACCCGATTTTTATCGGGTTGGGCTGCGGGTGGCAATAAAACCAACCCGACCCGACTTGATATCAGTCTTAG
This sequence comes from Quercus suber, assembly GCF_002906115.3. Taxonomy (NCBI): domain Eukaryota; kingdom Viridiplantae; phylum Streptophyta; class Magnoliopsida; order Fagales; family Fagaceae; genus Quercus; species Quercus suber. Next base: position 288,539 of record NW_027069526.1, on the reverse strand, counting down.
TTATAGAAGAGTTGATAGAGGTTTAAGAAGACCTTTAAACCACAAGTAATATTGGGGACACATAAAAATGCATAACTCTATGCCACAACTTGCCACGTGGCGAGTTGCAATTTGTGGATATGTGATAGTAGATCATGTGGAGACACACTTCCACTACTCACAACTCGCCACACAACAACCAAAAAAAAAAGTTGATAGAGGTTTTAGAAGACCTTTAAACCATGAGTAATGCTAGGAACACATAAAAATGCACAGTTTTGTGCCACAACTCACCATGTAGCGAGTTGTAATTGGTGGATGTGTGATGATAAGCCATATGGAGATACACTTCCACTACTCATAACTTGTCATATGATAAGTTATAGTATAAAGTTGTACTTTTTTATGTGTCACTAATATTACTTTAAAATCACGGTTGAATCCTTAGACAAATGACAAGGCCCAAATCCTAAGTGAAGATTGAGTGTTGACTACATGGGCCATTCTAAAATTTCCTTCCGGTTATGTTTTAGGAAAGGCCCATGTGCCAGTTGAATGCATTGAACAATAATTGCCTTTTGCTTGCCCACTTTAATACTTTGTGCCCAGTTTAGGCCATGTCGTATTAATTCTTTTGGCCCAAATTTCTACTGACTTAGGGGGGATCAATGACTTGAAATCTTATCAATTTGAATTTGTCACGGGTATTTGTGAATAAATAAACTATTCAATCACAAAGAGTCTAGAGGATACGGTTGAGAAGAAATGATTAGGTCCACCAAAAGGAATAATGAAGTGGTCCTCTCTAACCTCTCAACTAATAAAATATTGATATATATATACAAATGTGACATTAAATAGTAATTTTTATTTTTTATTCCTTGTACTGATTAAGAAGCTCACATATATATTTACATAAATGACATCATTTCATTAGTCAGAAAGGACTATATCAGCAGTCCTCCCAGTGTAAATTGAGGGGTTGGTGTGCACATTAGTATGAGTTGTGTAACTATATTCAATCAAGATGAATTAGGAAGGTTTCCATAAATTTTTTTTTTTTTTTTTAAGTATATTATGATATTATCTTCAATTAGAAGTGATTTTCGCACAGTCTGTACATTCATGCAAGCTAAAGCCTAAAATCGTATTTTTCAAACATCATTTCACAATTATAACTAAATCAAAACACGATTTTACAAGACGGCTTGCAATTAGCTGAGACATCTAACAATAATTAACCTTCTCAATGTTCTCATATTGAGAGCGGGCCCTGCTTATTTTTTATTTATTTTTTTTTAATGATTCCCGCTGGCTCATCCAAAAGCTTTACAAGTTTCTCTTTGGAATTTTTAATTGCGTTTTTTTCTTTCAATATGTTACCAAGCGCAAATTTACTACTAAAACGTAAAACCAGGCGGATGGAGTTGGATAATTGTGGATGGGGCTGGATGAGCATCAGAAGCAATAGCCAAAAACAGCACAGTTGTGTACATAAAAAGAATTCCAAATTAGCTTCAATGCTCTAATATCAATGAAGCTAATTTCAAATTCTTTATAAATTTTAATATTGATATTATTATAAGAGTCTTGTTAATTGGTGCCCTTAGAACAATTGTAAAGAAATCATTTTAGAAAAGTTCTGACACTACTTTTATGTGAAATAGAAAAAATTGTCAAAACATTTTTTTTTTCTTTTCTCATAAGAAATTTCTAGTTCACTAAGAAATTTTCTTAGAGCATTTGTTAACATTTTAATTTTTTATAATTATTTTATGCATAATAATTGTGTGTTTATTATCAATGTAAATAGTTTTTTTTTTTTTTTAAGCATCAAGGTATTATTGATTTATATATAGAGTCCAAATTTAGTAAGGATGAGATCTAAAATTCATGTTTTACCGATAAGTATTGGGTACTCCCGAAGTACCATAAGTGTGTACTCCCTCCTCTCACATAACTGTGAGTCTCACTAATTAAATTTATAGTGGGACCCACAATTCATGTGAGACAGTGAGAGGGGGTAGTACGTATTTATGGTACTCCTAGTTTATTCAATAATTTTCCATATTTTACACCATACGATAAGAGATTGCCACATCAGTATTTTACTTAAAATTCAATAAATCCTACCACACCTAATAACATCTCAATAAACTCCTAATTTGGTTGAAATTTTTTTGGCTATTAGAATTGATTGGGTGTAGTTATGCTTATTTTTAAATATGTGATAAGAAGATGTGATATGTTGAGATTGGATGGGGTAAAACATGAATTTTACACCACATCCTTATCAAAAAAAAAAAAAAAAATTGAGAAAGACATCCTTACAAAATTTAATCTCCTATATATTGTATATTATCAAGAGATTAAATTCTATAAAAACTTAGTGTAAATAAAGACTTGACACATAAATATTACTAAAATATAAATACATTTGATTTTTTTTTGAATTATTGTTTTAATATGTCATCTCTCCCTTTGGAAGTTGTTTATTTGGTCGTAGTTTATGAATTGTCACAGGAATATTTTTGGTAGTTTTGTTTTTGTAGTTATTAGTTATTATGCATTTAATGATAATTACCAAATGACACTATTGAAGAAAATCATTAGTTTTTTTTTTTTGAAGCAAAGAAAATCATTAGTTTAATCTTCTTTTTTTTTTTTTTTTTTTTTTTAATTATTAGTCAACTAATGCATTTTCAACAAAAATATTAAATAGACGTTGGAAGGGGGATGTACAGAAAATGAATAATGGTAGAGATACAAACCTTTTACAAAAAATTTTACAAACTGCTAATGTGGTGAGTTGTTTTTGGTAAATGAAAAAGTGATGTTAATGGTAGGCCTAGATAAAAACTAATAAAAAGTTTTTTATTACATCAACAGTTTGTAAAAATAATATTATAAAATAATTTATAATTGTAGCATTATTCTAGAAAAATTAATAAGCAAATAAAAAATTATTAAAAATTAATGGTCATAAAGAAGAATTAAAATAAAAACGTAAATACCATACTAAAGAAATGCATTTGATTCATTCAAATTTTAAATTAGGTCTAGATTCCAATATAATGGCATACATATCGACATGATAATTATTCATTAAATCTAATTTATTGATTTGCCTAATCTAGTAAAATTAATATTCCATATTACTTATATGGCATAAATTAGGATTGGCTTATAAAAACGGGATTCTTGAGGTTGAATGCATCTAGCATTTTTCTCAACAACAACAACAACAAAAATGAAAAAGGGAAAAGAAACACAAAGGAGGTGTATTTTTCTTTTTCAAGATGAAGTGTTTTTCTTGTTTTGCTCTACTCATGGTTTTTTTCTAGTGCAAATTCTGCTGTTATCTTAATCAAGTGGAATTGCTTTGACCTTTTTCTTTAAAAATAAAATTTTTACATACATCAATTGTTGAGAGATAAACAAATTTGAACCTTAAATGTCTCTGTTAATACCAAATGGGTTACAAGGCTCTTGGTAGGAGTTAACTCTTATATACATATACATACATACATACATACATACATATATATATATATATATATATAAAGGGGGTTACGGACAAAGGGGGAGGCCGACTAGGGCCATATGATTACAGAAGTAAAAGCCGACTAAGGCATTACAAGTGTAAACTAAAAAGAGGATTGCCATCTGATTACAAGTGGTGGGTTGTAAAGGAGAGGCTATGCTGAGTTTTCTTCAATTGGGACTCATATTGGACCTCCTTTAGAATGGAGCTTTTGCTTCCTTAAATAGGCTGAAGGGAGCTTTGGATCCTCTAAAGAACTGTTGAAATCCCGGAAGGTGAATTGCTTTTACTGAAGGTGGAAACCTTTTCCACCAAAAGCAAATAGTGATTCTGGAAAGTAGTGTAGGACTGCTCATGAATAGTGACTGCGAATTGTTCATGGATAGTGTTCTGTCTTTCATCTTTTAGTGGCAGCTGAATGCTGGTTTTGTTCATGAATAGTGAGTGATACTATTCATGAAATAGTAACAGTCTGCTGGTATTGATTTGAATAGCAAGGTTTTCAAACCCGGACCGTTCATTGAACCGTAAAAGAGAGAGATTTAAGGTTTTTGAGGTTGAACCAGGGTTGAACCGTGATGACGTCATAATTAATTTAATAATTATTTTAATATAAATAAATATATTAAATTAGTATAAATAGAAAATTTAACTAAAATAATCCAATTAAATATAAATATCTATATTTCAAATATATATTTTCATATCATAACTTTTACAAGACAAATAAAAAATATCAAATCCTAAGCAAATTTAAATATAATATCTATTTATTTATTTATTTATTTATATATTGATTAGTTAAAAATGTAATAATAATAATAAATAAATAAATATATTATTATTATTATTATTATTATATAAGAATTAGAAAGACACTCAAATAAAATAAAATAAATTATTTAATAATCTTAAATTGAAATAATTATTTAATAATTATTATATACTTAACTATAAATATTAATTAAAATTATAGCAGTAATAGTACCATAACATTTTATACAAATTTCGCTATAATTTGCCACGTGACGAGATGTGAGTGGTAGAGATGTAAACCCATAATTTTTTTTCATTACTCACACTTTGCCATGTGTCAAATTATAGCAAAAATTTGTGTAAAATATTGTGATACTACATTACTCTTAAAAGAATAATGCTAGAGATACAAATTATTTTACAAAAAATTTTACAAACTACTGATGTAGTGAGCGATTATTAGTAAATAAAAATGTGATATTAATGGTGGGTCTAGATGAAAACCAATAAGAAGTTGGCCACATCAACATTTTGTAAAAATGTTGTAAAATAATTTGTGCCAGAGCATTACTCCTTTTAAAAATACTTAAAATATTTAATGCAACTAACAATGCATGTCATATCATGCTGGGCAGCTGAAGAAAAAAAAAATCTGAATCTAATGGCTGAATTTTTTTTGCTTTTATTAAAAAATTAAAAACTTTCATCATTCCAATGTTAGCCACGTGAGGGAATGTCACATCATGTTGGCAGCTGAAAAAAAATCTCAATCTAATGGTTGAAATTTTTTTGCTTTTATTAAAAATTTAAAACTTTTCACCATTCCAATGTTAGCCCCTTAAGGGACTTAGAAATTCAAAACTCAAAAGAGTAACAAAGTAACACAAGAAAGAAAGAGAACACATAGCACTGATAGCAGTAGTATTCAGTGAAAAAGAGGAATTACAAAGTGATCTCCATCAACGGAAAAAAGAAAGAGAAGAAGAAAAAAAAGAAGAAAGAAGAAGAAGCAGCAACCAACGACGAAGGCCTGATCGGCGACTGTGTTGGCAATCTGCTGGCTGCTGCTTCAACTGGGCGCAGACCTCGTTGTGTTCTTCTTCTTCCTTTTTTTTTTTTTTTTTTTTCCCTTTTAAATCCCTTTGTTCAAGATCTAAAATTATCAGATCTCCTCTGATCTTTGTTCTTCTTCATGTTCTTTCATTTCTTCTAGATTTGATCATAACTTCATATCGGTGTATTGCCCAAAATTCACTGGAAAAGCTGAAAACAAAAAGAAACCATCCGAACCTCAAAAACCGGTCACGGTTAATAGAACCGGGCTGTCGGACCGCAATCCGTGCGGGTCCCTACTTTTTTTTCCATGGATCGGTTCTTCACCCTAAATAGACTGTAAAGCTAAACGGTTCAAGGTTTTTCTAGTCGGACTGTACGATCCGGTCCGGGTTTCAAAACCTTGCTAAATAGTGACCGGTGCTATTCAGAGTAGCTTAATCGCTATCCAAATTGTAGCCATCATAAGGATCCTGGGAGTCCTAGAATAATGGATTGTATGGACAGTGATTAATTAAAGCTTCTAAAGAGGTAGGAGAAACCTTTTTTTCTGGCTCTAATCTTTCTAATTGAAGGAGTAATTGTCTTGCAAGATCTTTTAATTCTTTGTTTGATTTTCTGGCAACGTGGACGGGGTCTAGGTTAGATTGAGTTCTTGATTTCTGAGCAATGGCTTTCTGAACTGGAGGAAGGAAGTCCTTATGGAGCTGACTGATGATCTGATCAATCTTAAGGCTATCCCACCACTTAACTGAGAATTCCCTGTTTAACAGATTATTACAAATTACATAGGAGCACATGCTAATCCAATGGATCCTGTATTTAATAGTCATCTACAAAATCACTGGAAACTAGGAATTGTGACTATTGGCTTTTAGCCTGGAGCTGAAATACCTGAGGGCATCCTGTAGGGGCTCAGGGAAGATCTAGGGTATTGATCCAAACATTTCCCACCACTTAAGGAATCATGCAGGTATTGGATTGGAGAACTTCTTATCAAACATTAAGAACCATGAGTGATCACAACTCTTATTTATTTTGGTAAAGGAGGACTTTCTCAGAGGAGGACTTTCTCAAAGGCGTCCATGCAGTCATAATAACTATAATAGAGTTCTGAACCTATGAGAGTCTTGAGCAAGGAGGGGTGCCTTCCCCAATCTTTACTGCTGATAAACCTGTGATAATGAACTTGTGGTAGAGGACTACTAAGGGGTCCCTTTTGTTCATGATGTTTTCTACTTGAGCAGACTTTTCTTGGATGAGGATGCTCTTATAGAACTTGATATTTTTCTCTGGGTGCTTTGGGAGGTAGTGTCATTCTTAAGGCAAGACTTCCATGGCTAGAGCTAAAGGATCCTTAATATGAAC